>NW_021442637.1:0-288 GCF_001605985.2 Dendrobium catenatum
CCTCCTCAAGTTCAGGAGGTGCCTCCTTAACTTGAAATTCATCCGAATCTTCTAAAGTTTCTAAACAAAATTCATTAAGATTTTCAATGTCCTTTACAAAAAGACGATCAGATCCTACATTGTCAGTAATTACTAAGCAATAATAATCACCATCAAATAGACAAACACTATTAAAGCCTAGTCCTGCTTTTGACTTTGGTTTATGGAATTCCGTATTCCAAAGACTTTCAAAGGACTGAGCTTGACGTTTTGTCCACGTAGATGGGGCAAGACCTTGCTCAATTAAAT
>NW_021442638.1:0-1347 GCF_001605985.2 Dendrobium catenatum
AGAAATTTTTAATAAAAAAATTATTTTATAAAATAGTAAAAAAATCATCACAAACAAAAGCTAAAGTTTTATTTGAGACAACTTTAGACCTCTATTTTTTTCCTACTTTTAAGAAATTTATGTACTTATAAACAACATTACAAATAAAGGCTAAGGCTACATTTGGGACAACTTTTCTATTGTTTTCTAAAACAACTTTTAAATAAAAATTTGACTAAAAATATTTATACTAGAAAATCATTTTAGAGAGCATTAAGAAAGCGGCCCCAAACAAAGTCTAAATTTGATCAATAAGCAAATTTTCATAAAGCTGATGAGATGAAATCGCCGAGTTATTCTCAAGTTGTATATCAACGTCTACAAAAGGTTTAAACATCTCATATGAAAACTTAGAGAAATTTCAGAAGCCTACTGCTTATCAACATGCGCCTCCTCACAGAGCTTAAAATTACATATAAGAAGAAAACAAGACTGCTAACTGGCAAGATACTGACAGTTAGATGATGATGATAAGATATCATATGTAAATATCTCCATAAAAACTGGCTAATTACCGTAAATCTTCAAGACAAGACATCCAATATCTTCTGTAGAGTAGAAACTCACCTGCATAAAGGCCCTTGTAAGTTTAGCAGATTGAGCACCAAATTACGCTTCGTTTGGGACGGCTTTCTTCCTGCTTCTTAAAGCGGTATTTTAGTACAAAAATCCGCTTTAAGAAGGAAGAAGAAAGCCATCCCAAATAAAGCTTAAAATTGGTTCCAGAAAACTACCCCATCACCTAGCGGGAGCTGCTAAGCAAGCTCCATCTGCGCGTCCAAGTTCAGTCCACTGCAAGCAAAAATATTTTGTCTATGAGTGATAAATTGGGTATCACTACATTTGTGAAATAACTAGAAGTGTAATATTTCGTACAGATCAACAGATTCTCTTTTTAGCTCGTCTATATGATTTTGGATGTTAGCACATGCTGCCTGGATGTCTATATTTTTCTGACATAGCTCTCTCCATTGCGTGTTCAAAGCATCAAGTTCCACAGCTGTGATTTGCTGAACAGTATATCAAGTAATAAGAGTTCTTGGATAGAGAGACTTTGATTTCAGGAAAGAAAATCCCAACTGCAACTTTTAAGTATGAAAAAGCTCCTAAACTTTTTACCTGATGATATTTTCTTTCCTGATTCACAGCTTCATTCTTTTCATTATATTCCAAGGCAACAGCTTGCGTTCTGAAATTTTTAAAGGGAAAAGAAAATAATTTTTTAGGACCAACTTGTTCATCACAAAATAAACAATCATACTGTTGCAAATATTGCAGACTAAGCTCTCTCTCTCTCTCTCTCTCTCT
>NW_021442639.1:0-1050 GCF_001605985.2 Dendrobium catenatum
GTTTTAGATAACTCTGGTAAATTGTTTGAGAAATAGAGATTGACATTCTTTCCAAGTTAGATCTTGGGACGTGACACGCCGGGCCAACACTTGAGGCCCTAAACTTTGTCAGACCATCAACTGACGTTAGAATTCTGCCAAATCACTATCGGACTTCTAACTGACGCCCCAACTTCCAAGTGACGTTAGATTTAACACTAGACTTCAACCATATGGTTGACATTTGTAACCTGATCGTCCGCTGGGACGAGTCATCCCACTGTACTCAACTCAAATTTTAGTGAAATCTTTTCAACTAGGCTAGGCCCCGTGATTTTTCCCCTTTTTAGGGTTTTTCACGTAAAAAATCATGTGTTCTCTGTGTGTGAGCTGGATATCCGTTCAACGCTAAGATGTAAAATTATGACTCTATCGCCGTGTATATTCTAGCCCGCAACAATGGTCAATTAGTCTTATCACCTTAATTCTTAAGATGACACATGTCCATTCTATTGGTGATTATAATACACTTCATTATGTAGCTTTTTTTTTTTAATATAAAATTGTAGTCAAAATTCTTACAAATAGAATCAAGGAGATCTTATCACTAGTCATGCATTTGATGTAAACAATCTTCAGAAAAAAAAAAGAAGACATTGCTAACAAGATAGATTTGGTAGATTTGGTTTATAAGTTAACTTAGAACTTCAAATATCTGAATTCTGGTTTGTTTTTTTGTTGAATGCTTGATCTAATTAGGGCATTTGATAAATTAAATTACTTTTTTATTTCTATTCTTTCATTAGAAGTAAAATTAATCTAAACACTTTTTTTAAACCAATTTTGAGCATGAAAGGATTGCCGTGGCACAAGGGTAAGAAGTAGTGAGAGAGCCGCAAGCTGCACTCAAAGGTCACATGTAACAAAGATGGGCATTGGGGTTAGGGACTCATAAAAAATTGGGGTTAGAGGTGTAAGCGAGTCAATTAATGATATTATTGAGATTGGCTTGTCAGTCAAAAAGTCAGCTCAAACTTGAAGCTCGAACTCGGGCTTGTCCCACCATTAACA
>NW_021442640.1:0-210 GCF_001605985.2 Dendrobium catenatum
AAAACCCTAAAAATACTCAATTCAGCCATCAAATATCGTACTGTACGATCGCAATATCGTCCAATACGATGTGCAGAAATTGACCTGTTAGTACTGTACGATGTCCTGTACGATGTGCTGTACGATACAGTTCGTACAGTACGATACAGTTCGTCCAGTACGATCCAAATGAAAAATTTCAGCCGTTTTGATTGAATAATCTCAGGATAA
>NW_021442641.1:0-583 GCF_001605985.2 Dendrobium catenatum
CGTGCCCGATCAAGATGATTTTGCGATGTCGTATCAAGTTTTAAGCACTATTTTTGCGGTTTTTTGAGAATTTTTTTTTTTACAAAAAAGATAATGTGGAAAGCATAAAGAAACATTCCCAAATAAAGCCTTGTAGAAATTAACTATCTAGCAAAATTTAAAAAAAAAAGTAAAAAATAATGAATAAATAAAAATTGTGGTTGCTATCTGCTATGTGAAAAATAAACCTGTAAAAAAATTGTCCCAAAGAAAGCCTAAAATTTCATTTGTAACAGTTTTCTTATTTCTTTATAAAACGGCTTTTTAGTACTATTTTTTTGAAATATCAAAAAAATTTATGCTAGAAAATTGCATTAAAAAACAGTTAAAAAGTCATAGGACGATTTTTTTATTGTTTTTTAAAACATAGTTTTAGTACAAAAATTAAGTCCGCTTTTGATTCTACTTTTCTTTGCCTTTCCAGTTTCGAAACTGCATAATTATTTTTTGTCGTTGTTTGCATGTGAAGCTTCTCTGAAAGGGATTTTTATATAACTTCATTTTTCTACTGTTTAGATAAGCTTTTTGATATTGACTTCTCCAT
>NW_021442642.1:0-307 GCF_001605985.2 Dendrobium catenatum
TTGGGATGGCTTTCTTACTGCTTCTTAAAATGACTTTTTAGTAAAAAAATTAAAATTTTGTACTAGAAAACTGATTTAAGTAGCATAAAGAAATCTGTCCCAATGAAGCCTAAGTCTTCGTTTGCGATGACTTTTTTGTTACTTCTTAATGCAGCAAATTAGTAAAAAATTAAAATTTTTATAATAAAAAAATTATTTTAAGAAGCAACAAAAAAGTTGTTCCAAACGAAAGCCTAAACCTAGTGCAAGTAATTAATACAATGATGACAAAAAACAATAAAACCATAAAACCACATGCACCACTTGC
>NW_021442643.1:0-282 GCF_001605985.2 Dendrobium catenatum
GCATATGGATCTTTTTAGACCAGTTGGAACTGTAAGTATAGGACGGAAGGTATCTGGATTTGTGATTGTGGATGATTATTCTAGATTCACATGGATTATATTTTTATATCATAAAAATGAATCATTTGAGGAGTTTAGAGATTTTTTGACATGGATTTAAAGGAAATTAGGTAGTGAGATTTTAACAATTCAAAGTGATCATGGAGGAGAATTTGAGAATGAAAAATTTGAGGATTATTGTTTTCTTTTTTTTTGATAAAAGCATTAATGCATTAAAAGCTA
>NW_021442644.1:0-238 GCF_001605985.2 Dendrobium catenatum
CCTACACTTGGAGAGTGTGAAAGGACAAAGGGTTCTCTACCTACACTTGGAGAGTGTGAAAGGATAAAGGGTTCTCTGCCCACACTAGGAGGGTGTGAAAGGACGGAAGGGTTCTCTGCCTACACTTGG
The DNA here is from genome assembly GCF_001605985.2 of Dendrobium catenatum. Classification (NCBI taxonomy): domain Eukaryota; kingdom Viridiplantae; phylum Streptophyta; class Magnoliopsida; order Asparagales; family Orchidaceae; genus Dendrobium; species Dendrobium catenatum. Next base: position 130 of record NW_021442644.1, read on the forward strand.
AGAGTGTGAAAGGACGAAGGGTTCTCTGCCTACACTTGGAGAGTGTGAAAGGATGAAGAGTTCTCTGACCAGACTAGGAGAGTGTGAAAGGACGGACAGTTCTCTGCCA
>NW_021442645.1:0-89061 GCF_001605985.2 Dendrobium catenatum
TAGCGCTCCCTATACACGGCGCCTGCGCGCTGATTGGCTGGGCATATGGTGCTAACTATAACGGAGCTATTCGGATTAACCCACAGCCATCGGATTGGCGGATCGGCGCTGGGTTCAGACGTGCTCCGAAACAGCGGGATCTAATCGAAGCCGATGATCGGAATCAACGACTGGAGATTTCGTCTTCAACCCGCTCTCGTCCGAGTCGTGACCTTCTCCATGATACCGATGATCCCGTCGCGAACTTCGACGAAAATTTACAGGGGGATCAGGGGTGGAAAACCTTCAGTCCAACGGTGGGATCCGTTGGGTGGAAGGTTTGCCTTCACACTTGACCGGACTACTAGCTAGGGAGCTCGGGAATATTAAAGGAGTTACCAGAGAAAGCCTCACGGATGAGCTTCTCTTTCTGGAAGCTTCAGGGACGAAGGCGAGCAGGTTCCTTCAGACGGCCGCGGACTGTGAGGAGGGCCGGGAGTTAGGACTTGCAGCGGGACGCCGAGCCTTTCGCCCGGAGTATCGGCTCGAGGAGTAATGGAAGGGGTGGTCTGGGAGCTCGAGGAGATGCTTGGAGATTAGAGAACGTTGGGGAGTCGATCGAAAATGCAGGGATCGATCCTTGAGCTCTGCGGGAAGCACAGCCTATTCGGGCCTACTCCCGCGAGCTCGAACGGCAGGATTGAATCGGAGGGCGTCTCGGATTGATGCCACAGTGGAAAAGGCCGGCACCATTCCAGAGAGCTCAGTGAACCTCAAGCGGCGAGCCAACAACCTTTGGAAGGATTTCGGTCAGGGGTCGGCCTGGGGACACCGGAGCTTGATCGTCCATTGGGTTTAGCGCGAACCGCCAGCCGCATGCGTCTGGGGTCGGTGATTGACCAGGGAAGGCTGATGGGGGACAACACTGGAGCCATAAGTGGTGGAGTCAACTTTGGTCTTGAAGGCCTGGATTGAAATGGTGGCTGGGTTGGACCCAACTTGCCGGTTCGAGTCGATTGAGCTCGATCCAGAGTCAGGTCGACCCTGGTCTTGTATGGGAGATAGGTGGTCTTGGCTGCACCCAATGCAAGGCCAATTGAATCCAATTTGGTCTGGGTTAAGTTGGCTGCTGGTGATCAAATCGCTTGGTTCGCAGCGTCGATTTGCGGAGCTCACCCAGGTCAGGCCAGCCGGGTTGAGTGGGGAGTTGGCGTCTGGGTCTGGTGGACCCAATGCATAGTGGCAATTGGGATCCAATTTTGATCTTGGTGGAAGATGCTCGGTCCCAAGGATGTTTTTTGGCTACTTGGGTTAGCGTTAACTCTTGACCCAAGTCAGCCAAAGGCAAGGGCTAGACTGGAGGGGGGGTATTTGGACCTAGGGCCACCTATGAGAGGTGTTTAGATCAGTTCAATTGGGCTTAGGGTTGAGAGTACTGGCTCAATCCCAGTGCTTTTGGGCACTTATGGTTAGCCAACTCTTGAACCAAATGGATCAAGGGTTGGGCTGGTCAAGGAAGGTGTATTGGGTTAATGGAAACTCAATAGCCACCTTTAAATTTGGATTCAATTGATTAAGATCAAAGATGCGCCAAGGGAGCCTCTCTTTGGTCACTTGGGTCAAGCCATATGGCCTACCCAAGAGCTCAAGGCGTTGGGTCACCAAGAGAGGGCTTCTTGGGTACCCAGGGTTCATTCCCATACATTGCAAAGATACTTTGGAACTAGACTAGATCAAAATTTTGTGAAACGAGAAGGTGTGGATTGGGTCCATGGTCAACCTGGATTGACATTGGATCAACCAGCTGTTGACCCACAGGTGCTGGCGTTAGATTCAACAGTGGTTTGATATTGAAATTCATTGAAAGTGGTTCAAGGAATTGAATTATTTGAGTTGAAATGGCCATTGAATCCCAGTAAGGGTATTCTTGGTCATTTTGAACCTAATTGGTCAACTAGAGGCAGAATGGGTCTGAAAAAATGCAAGCTTTACTGAGCTCAGTGGGTTAAAATCAAGAGATCTGTAAGTGAATTGGAGGCTTTGATAAGGGACCCCAAGATCAAAATCTCAAGGGGTTAGGTTCAGTGACATAGGACTGTAAATATTTGAAGGTTTTACAGCCTGAGATTTTAATTTCAGATTCTGTTGAGTTAGAGCTACAGAACGAGCTCAAAGTTGGAGAGGTAACCTCTAAGAGACATGTCTTATCACTTTGTAAGGACTAGACCCTGAAATCAGAGACCATTTGTACTGCGGTTTTGAAAATGTTTAAAGTTTCTCTGAAAGATGTGTTTAGGACAAGGCCTATAGGACTTTTGGATTGAGTCTTGGATTTCGGATTTGAAATGGATTTCAAGTTGGAATGATTAGTATTGAAGTATCCTATTCATTTATATAATCATGTGGGTGATTGTAATGAATGGATGGCGTCATCAAAGCTAGGATTGAAGTTTTGGATATAAAGTCTAGGTTGGAATTTGGATTTTCAGTGGATTGAATCAAATTTGGATGAGCTTGAGCTTGAATTAATTGGGATTTGAGTGAAATAAAATTTGAGATTTAAATGACAGGGGCTGAATCAAATTGAGTTGGAGTGGATCAAAGGTAGGAATGATTGAGGATGAAGATTGGTTCGAAGGGGTGGCATGATTTGAAGTTGGAGTGGTTCCTAAGATCTAGAGGGGTTCTAAGATCTGGATCATAAGGGGAATTCTAGTCTAGCAGTAGGCCCTAAGGTGGCTCTAGGAAAGGATCCTAAGATCTAGATGATCCAGGAATCTAGATAAATCTGGAGTTTGGAGGGTCTACTAGTGACCTCATACAAAAAGTGAGGTCAACACAAGCTAATGCCTCGTAGGCGCTGGTTACCCAGTAGTAATCGAAGTGATTGAGTTACTTTAAGTTTTGTTGTAATATAGAGACATGAATTAAATTTAGAAAAAGTTTCTTGCTGGTTTTTTATGGGTTTGTTGAAAATTTTAAAACCTATTGGGAGAATTGGATTGAGGGAATAATAATTGGTAAAGCTTCCGGTATGCTTAACTAGGCGTCAAAATGAGCTTTTAAAGGTAAGGGTTAATACTAAGAGTTTTAAGATTTTTAATAATACTAGTACCTAATATGAGTGGTTTAGGCAGGTTGGTACATTCAATTTGGAGCTTTTCATATCAAGTTTGATTTAGAAAGTTTTAACCCGGTTTTTGACTAGAGTTGACCAAAATGATTGACTTGTGACTTTGGACTAGTATTTTGAGGGGTTTTGAAATTTTTTGGAAGATACTAAGATTTTAATCAGAGTCATAGCCACTGAGTTGATTGATTTAGAACTTTCTATAATTTAGTTATGAATTATTGGAAATAATTGGGTATTTATGGAATTATTAAATTATTTCAATAGGGCCCTTTTAATGAATTTGAACCCAAATGAGTCTAAACTCTTGAAATCTACTCCACAAGATCAGAAATGATTCTAAGGAGATATCAGCAAGTGTTAAGCATTTTTGGGATTTTAATACATCTAATTAATTAAAAATTGATTTAGACATGTATTTACTTAAAATTAGATTAGAAATATTTAAAGGTCAGATTAAGGGATTCAAATTTTCACTGATTAACGAGCTTGAATTGAAAGTAGTTGGGGGTATTTTAAGGGAATTTTAAGAATTAATTCAATATTATTAGAATTTATTAAGACTAAAGGTATTTCTAAGGGGATTTATTATGGCTCCTACTTGGAAACTAAATGGACTCTAAATCTTGATGAAATTTAGACCATACGGATCACCTGACCCTAAGGACTAACACCACCAAATTTGAGCAAAATGGAGTCTCTAAGTGCTAACTAACCACCAAGGTGAGCTCAATAAGTCACCTTCAAAACACACTATTAGGGGTATCCTAAGCTGGATTGGCGCAAAAATCAGATGGCTCTACACACTCCTTATCCCTTACACATCATCAGCACAAACAAAATAAATCACACCTATAATCCCAACTTGGATAGGCTCTATAACCCCAATTTTGAATTTAAGAGTAAACCAATTGACCTTAAACTGTAAAATTTGGAGGGAGAAATCCCTTGAACATCTATAAAAGGGAGATAAATATTTGGACATGTCAAAACATGTCCAAATTCAGATCTCACCCAAAATCCAGGGCCTGGTGGACTTGTATTAAAGCAGAATAATAAGAGAAACTTAACAAAATGCTCAACTTAAATTTAAACACTAACACTAACCAACCGGGGCAATGGAACAATAGGCGCTTTTGTACGGTCCCTCGAGACCTTTCCAATAGCCTAAGAACACCTAATTGGACAAGTGTGCAAGGAGATATTGAATTCCTAAGGTTCCCTTGAATTCTGGAAATTATTAATTCGGTCCAATTACACACTGTCAGCGCTCCCATTTATACCGCGGCCTCGAGCTGATTGGCTGGGCCAATCTTGTGCTAACTTGTTAACCGGTCGAATACCATTAGCCGTGAGAGGCAGAGTCAGACGGCTGGGATAAACGCGCTCCGAAACAGCGGATATAACCGACCGTAATTTCGACAATCAACGGTAAGATTTCGTCATCAACCTCCGCCTTATCCGAGAGCCGTGAACCTTCTCCGGGTGTATCCAAGTGATACCCCGAGAACTCGACGAAATTTCACAGGAAGGATCAGCGGGGGTGGAAACCTCAATCCAATGTGGAAATACCGTTGGGTTGAAGGTTCCTCACACACTTGACCGGACCTACTAGCTAGGGAAGCTCGCGGACAAGAAATTACCTGAGAAAAAGTCTCACGGATGAGCTTGCTCTAATCGGAAGCTCAGGGGCACGAAAGCGAGCAGGTTTTCCTTTAAGAGGCCGCGACTGGAAGGCACTGGTCGGAGTTACGACTTGCGGCCAGATGCCCAAGAGCTTTTACCGATTCGCCGAAGTTGAAGGAAGGAGGGTCTGGGAGCTCGAGAAAAGATGCTGGGAAGATTGGGGAACTCTGGGAGTGCGTTCCGGACACCCTAGGGAGTCGACCGTCGGACGGCCAGGAATGAATCGATGGGGTCTCAGATTGATGGCCAAGTGAAAGTGGCACCGTTTCAGAGATCTTCACTGAAGCCCTCGAAGCCGGCGAGCCACAGCCTTTGGAAGGTTCTTTCGGTGTCAGATCAGGCCTGGGGGGACCCGACCAGGAGCTTGCTCTCACATTGGTTCCGACCGCCGCCGTCCATAGTCCGGGTCGGAGTTGACCAGGGAAGGACTGATGGGGACACACTGGATGATAGATTGAGCCAAATTGTCTGGGAAGCCTGGATCGATCGTGGCATCGGCTGGGCTCAACACCTGCTTAGTTTTGGATGATATTGAGCTCGATCCAGTCAGGTCAGACCCTGGATCGCGTATGGGAGGCAGTCTGGGTCTGGTGCAACCACAATGCAAAGGTTTGGGCAATTGGGCTCGAAATTTGACTCTGGAGCTTATAAAAATGGTCCGTCAGTGTTGATCAATCCTTCTTAGTTCGCGGCGTCGGATTTGGGGCTCAACCCCACGGTCAGGCTCAGGACCCGGGTGAGTGGGGAGTGGGTCTCGGGTTGTTTGGTGCACCAATGCAAGTGGCAATTGGTCGAATTCCTGATCTGGATAAAAGAGGCTTCGGGTCCAAGTGTTTTTTGCTACTTTGTGGTTAGCCAACTCGTGACCAAGTTAGCCCAGGCCCCTGGTGCTGGCTGGAGGAATAATATTGAACTTAAGGCCACCTATGGGAGGATGTTGGTGAAGGTTCAATTGGGCATTGGGTGAGAGTTGGCTCAAATCCCAAGTGCTTTGGCACTGTTGGGCTAGCCTAAATCCTAACCCCCAGTGACGCCCAAGGGTTCGGCTGATCAAGGAATGTGTGTGTGGGCTTGATGGTAACTCAAATAGAACCTGATTTGGTTTCAATCTGGTTAAATCAAAAGAGGCTCAAGGGAGGCCTCTTCTGGTCATTGGGTCAAGCCATATGGCTTAAACCCAGTAAGAGCCCAAGGCTTGGGATAACAAGAGGGGTCTCTTGGTACCAAGGGTTCATCTCCACATTACATTCAAAGGACTTGACATGGACTAGAATTCAAAAATTTTGAAAGTAGGAAGGGTGTTATGGGTCCAGGCGTCAAACTGTGACTTGGTCAACCAGGTTGACCCCAGGTATTGGGTTTAGTTCAACAAGTTAAGTGTAACATTTTAAAATTCATTGATAGTGTTTTTAAGAGTTGAATGATTTGGAGTTGAAGGGCACTTGGAAATCCTTATGAGATTTTGGTCAATTTGAGCCTATTGGTCAACTAGGGTCCAAAAAATGGATCTGAAAAATGCAGTTTTACTGTTCATGGACTTAAATCAAAAATCTGGAAGTTGTTGGAGCTTGATTAAAGCTCCAAATTGTATCACAATCTCAAAGGGGTAGGTTCAGGTGCATAGAGCTGTAAATATTTGAAGGTTTACAGCCTTTTGGATTTTAATTCAGTTCCTGGGTTAGAGACCTCAGAATGAGCGTCAAAGTTGGAGGGTAACCTCTGAACATGTCTTATCACTTTGTTAAGATGATAGACCCATCGAATCAAGGCATTGACTGTGGTTTTTGAAATGTTTGAAAAATCTCTAAAAAGGGTTCTTTAGAACAAGGCCTTAGGGTTTGGATTTGAGTCTTGGATTTCTGGATATGGAATAGATTCAAGTTTGAAATGATCAATATTTGGAATCCAAATCATTTACAATCATGTGGTGATTGTTAATGAATTGATAGGATCAAAGCTAGTAAAGGTAGAATCAAAGTCAGTTGAAGTTTGGATTGTCAAATTGACTGGATCAAAGTTTGGGTGTGCTTGAAGCCTTGAATTAATTTGGATTTGAATTTGAATGAAGTTTGAGATTTGAATTGATCAAAAGTAGGAATTGATTTGAGGTTAGAGTTGCTCAAAGGTATAGGATTAATTTGAAGTTTGGATTGATCCTAGAATCTAGAGGAGTTCTAGGATTTGGATATGGAAAAATCTTAAGCTCTAGAGTAGACCCTAAGGTCTTGGATCTAGAAGGATCCTAAGGTCTGGCTCTAAGAAGGATCCTAAAGTCTAGAGTGGATCCTAGGGTCTAGGATCGGATCTGGATTCTGTAAGGGTCTTAGTGACCTCATACAAAAATGAGGTCAACAACTCGATGCTGGGTAGTTTAAATCTAGCCGTAATGGGGTGCTATAATATAGCCTCATTTAGAGGTGATGACTCCTAGAAGTCTCTCTAACGAAGGGTTTGTCTCGCATCCCCTCGGGGGAATTCTTCCCTTACCAACCTTCACAGTTCATGATGAAGGGCGTCATGAGGGAGCTCTGTAACATGTGGTTGAGCAGAGTCTTCAAGGAGATCTGGGAGGATGCGAGGCTGTCGAATTGAAGGTGGAGGATGTGTAGAACTTGCCGTATTGGCAAGTTCATTATCCTGTCGAGATTGAGGAAATCTTCTAGGTGGAGGGAGATGAACTTCTACTTGAAGATGTTCATATTGTACATCCTCAACCCGTGGTGGATTCTGAGGGAGGAAAACTTCCTCCTGTTGTTCCAATGCCGGCTGCCGATTCTCTCGAAGGAGTTGAAGGATCTCGTTATGAGATTCTTCTATTTTATGGATTCTTTCTTCCAAAGAAGGTCCCGAGGTCCCTTCTCCGGCAACATTGGTAGTCTATGGTTAATATACAGATTTCTGGACTGACGAGAGTTGGAGCGAGAAGCTCCAATTAGGCGACTGCTGCGCATGTTAACCATTGCAGCAATACTCGAAGTTGTGTGATAGTGATTCCCACATACGGCACCAAACTATTGCGTGCTAGAAAATACGCAGCGGTAGAGTTTATAAATTCACGTCCAAGTGTTGCACGTAGATTTAACACACAAACAGTAAAGAGAATATGAACACCGGGATTTATACGTGGAAAACCCAAAAAGGGAAAAAACCACGGGGCCTTACCCAGTTGTAAAATTCCACTAGTGTTTTTGTAAATTTCAAGAAACTGATTCATCCCACAAATCGGGACGATCAGATTACAACTTGAAGCAAATTTACAAAGTTTTGCAGAATCCCGTCATTTCGCGAAAATCCGGTAGAGTTCCGGCGTTTTCAGGCGGCGGGAAAAGCTTCGGCGGTGGTCAAGGAGGAGAGGATTTGACTTTTCCCCTTTTCCTTCTTCTTCTCTTCTTCTTCTGTATCTTCACTTGATTCCCCCTTGTGTAGAATGAGGGCTCTATTTATAGTTTTTTTGGAGTGGCATAGCTCGTAAATAGGTGTAAGATCATGGGCGAATAGGGAGTGGTTTGAATGGACAGCCGATATTGAACCCTTCGATCATGCACTGTTCGTTGGATATTTGGAGGACTTAATGATGTTAGAATTCTGCGATCTTGGGCTCGTTAGATTTGTATCGTCGAGCCGCTCGATTCGAGTATAAGCTCGTTAAAATCGGAGACCATTTGGTATTAAGAGATGGATAGACATCATCATCGCTAGAAGCAACCCAAAAATATCCCTCTAGGCTAAAATCGTCGGCCACGATAGAATATGGAGTAAATCGATCAAAGCCAATCCAAAAATTGTTCACTATTTTTCTACCTAATTACTTTGGCAAAAATAGCTTTTTTGATCTTAATAACCATAGAGGAGTAGCAATTCAACATTGAACCAAACCGCCCTCATTACGTTCTCTCCAGATATAGTATACAGAGCAGCACGTAATGAGAAAATAAAGCCTTTTAACATCAAAAGAAATGGTGGAGTAGTCATTAATCTAGTCCATAAATTGTATTATACCAGGCCTAAACAGAAAGACACAAGCTTTAGGAATGATTCCCAAAATGATTGAGAAAGAGAAATTGCATTAAAAGAAGAGATGAGGGATGCTTTTATTTTCAAAATGGCATAAGTAACTGATGGAGCCAACATGTATGTTACGCTTAAGAAGGACATCAACAGTTTTTAAACCCCCCATAATTCCCAGCCATGCAAACACTGAAAAACATAAAGCACAACTTTTGTGCTATAAGAAATCAACCCAGACACATAGTGGACAATCAGTATAGAAATCCTTGACAAACTGGCAAAAAGACCACTCATTGGAATCGCCCCACGTCAGAAAAAAACCATAGAATCAGAAGTAGGGATAGCCTGAATATCATTAGCAACATCAGATGGAAAAGAGATTGGCAGGCTCCAAACATTCCGTATAATAAAATCAGCAACAAAGGCATTCAAAAAACCAGAGGCACTATCAAAGAGTCCATCAGCATAGCACCAATGATCCCAGAAGAACGAGATATGAGCATAAGGGGTAACCTTGAAGTGAAAATTAGATTTCACCAATGCTGTAGTATTGCAATTCAATTTCTAGAAGCTGGTGGCACGAGAGAAAATCGGGTGCCAGGGAGAGAGATAGGTAAAAGCCAGCCATTTAGATAAAGGGGAGACCTTATTATACATTCTATTAATGACTGAGAAAATGAAACCAAATTGAAGTGTAGGAATGAAGTCAGACCTAACCCACCAAGAGATTTTGGCTTGCAGATATTCTCCCATGAAACCAAATGTAATTTCTTAGATGCTAAAACATTACCAGAAAATAGGAAGTTATATGAGAGCTTCTTGATACAGTAAGAAATAGATTTAGGTATACTTGCCCCTCTAATCCAATAGTCGATAGAATTAATGATTGTATATTTAAGAAATTAAAGAATTTCAGCAAATGAGAGCTCCTTAGCTTTCCAACTCGATAACTTATGAGGAATTCTTTCCATCAAAGGCATAAAATAAGGAATGGACTATCTTTTAAAGGAGATAGGAATACCCGAATAAGAGATAAGAGTACAGACATTAAGGATGGAGAGTGCATTGCAAATGTCATTCTGATATATGGAATGTTGTTGGGAATGATAATTGAACTCTTGTCATAATTAACATGGAGCCCAGAGACATTGGCAAATGTATTAAAATCTTGAGTAAGCTTAGAACAATTATCTATAATATGGCTTCCAAAAAACCAAGAGATCATTAGCGTACAGTAGGTGTGTAAGTTTGTAACTATCAACAGAAATACCAGTAAACTACCCATTGTCAATGAGATCAGAGAAATCATCCATAATAATACATAATAGATAAGGGCTAAGGGGACATCCCTACCTCAAACCAGAAGAAGAAGGGAAATAACCTACCAATGAGCCATATATAAGAAAAAAAAAATTACATCCAAAATTCAATCTCTAACCCATTGAGTGAAGATACTAGGAAAACCTTTTTGCTCCATCCTAGCAAGAAGGAATTCTCTAGAAACAGTGTCAAATGCTTTCCTAATGTCTAGTTGCACAAAAAACCTTTTATCTCCTTTTTGCAAGCATTTTTGTGAATCTCATTTGCAAGGATGATATTATCAGCATAAATCCTAGATTTAATAAAACCGGCTTGATTATCCTTAACAATAAGAGGCATGATAGGCTTCAATCTATTAGCAAGGATCTTAGATATAATCTTGTAAAGAACATTATAAAGAGTAATGGGCCTAAAGTGCAAGATACTAGAAGCATGACTGGATTTAGGAATCAGAGCTAAAGTAGTAGCTTTGACACCTCAAGGAAGGTAGCCATTACATAAGAATGACCTGACAACCTTGCTAAGATTAGGACCTAAGATATGCCAACCCATTTTATAGTATTGAAAGTTAAAACCATTTAGACCTGGTGCAGAGTTGGAGGCTTCAGAAAAGACTGTACTTTTAATTTCCACTTTAGAAGCCAGCTGAATAAGAGAAGTGATCCAAGCTAAGGGCACAATGTTGCCAGCAGGGAAAAGAGATAAGTCAGTAAAGGTTGGCAGAGGGGGTTGTAGAGACTTTGAAAATGGTTGATGATGGATTGAATAACATCTGATCTTGTGGAGTTGTGATGAATGGATCCTAGGTTTAAAACAACCTTATTACTGGAATTTCTAGCTCAAATTTTTGAATATAAGAATTTCAAATCATCTTACCCATAAGAAAGCCAATAGGCTTTAGCACGCTGAATCACACATGAAGAAATCATGGATGAAAATTCTATAATTTGATGATTAATATACTTTAGAGAAGCATTGAGGGAACCATTGAGAGGATCTGTGTTAAGCTTCTCTAAGCAATTCGATTGCTTATAATGTGTTACAAACATGTTTTAGATTATGATTTTGATGATAACAAACAAATCTTGTTTCACTACAACTACCTTTTTCTACTGACTTTTCAGGACTCAAAGATCGGACGAAAATCGGTATCAGCTCAAGACTGGGTAGATTAGGGTTGAGTCAGTCTGTAATTTTATTTTTCCCTTCTTGAGTCAATTGTAATCTTTGGTGTGACTAATGCAATGTAATCGCACACACACACACTTGAGAGACTTATAATTTCTATTTTTTGCTCATATTGGCCAGGCTAATATTTACATCATCCTGGACGATCTGGCTTAAAAAAAAGAATCTAATCAGGGGTTCTCAATTAAGGCAGCCGTCATTAGCCAATCGGAATGGATGATACTTGTATCGGCTAGGACGATAGGCGTAAAACAGAAAGAAATTACTGCCATAAATAATTAAGGTATTCTATATTATGCCTTAATTAATCAGACAATCAAGGAGGTAATTAAGGATGATTGATACGATCATATCGTCCTGGACGATCTCAATATTGGCCAGGATGATCAATTCTAAAATCCTTAGTCACTCCAGGTTGATAAATATCAGCCAGCATAAATTTAGGGCGATGTGCTGGACGATCTGGATCGGACAGCTTGAGTTCATAGCGATGCTCTGGATAATTTTTCTCTGATTTGAACTGATCGGCCAGCATAAATTTAGGGCGATGTGCTGGACGATCAAGCCAATTTTAAATCATCCAGTTTGTATTCAGAGCAATGCTCTGGACGATGTTCTGAGATTTATACTGATCAGCCAGGATGATTTCCATATCCTCCTGGACGATAAAGTCAACAACTTGCAATTAATGAGCTCCTTTGAAGCTCTTCTATTTAAGAGCTTTAGTTCAACATTTTTGAACATCCTTGGCTACTGTCTTGACCTGAGAAAACCTAAAGGAGAGAGAGAGAAAGGGAGAGAGAGAGAGAGGATCTTATGAGGGGGAGCTTGTGAAGGGATTCACAAGGGGTTGCTCTAAGCATTGTTCCACTTCTTCTTCCCTAGAGTCTCTTGTCCTTGGAAGGGTTAGGAGAGGTAAGTTTCAGCAAGTGATCGAGGTTCTTTGCCTGCTTCAGGAGGAAGCAAAAGGAGGAAGGTTCTCTGCCTACTTCTGGAGGAAGCAAAAGGAGGAAGGTTCTCTGCCTTACTGGGTGTGGCAAAAATAGGTGTTTGTAAAGGCTTCTCCGCCTAGCTGTGGGGGAAAAAGGAGAGTCACGATTGTAGTGCAATACTCGGAGGGCACCTCCGGGGAGTAAACGTAGGTTGAGTTGACCGAACCACTATAAACTTTTGTGTTTTTATTTTTACTGCTTCCGCACTTAAATTTCTATATTATTTGTTTTGTGGTGATTTGGTTTGTGAAATTTGTTGAGCTTTGCTTAAAGTTTTTAAAATATCAATTCACCCCCCCCCCCCTCTTTATTAGTCTTGGGCCACTTCTATAGGGCTTAACATCCCTAAAAAACTTTCAAGTGGTATCAGAGCGGGATTCATAAAAATTGAGTTTGAAAACTTTTTGAATTTTATCCATGGCTAACTTTTGGAATCATAACACTACTGAAGGATATTTGATTACACGACCTCCCTTGTTTGATAACCTACCTTTTGATTTTTAGAAAACCGGTATGGCAACATTTTTACAATATACTGATTAGCGCATGTGGATGCTTATTAAAGAAGGGTATTCTCTACCTTATCATGAAATTAATGAAATTAAAACGGAAGTTGCTTTTACTGAATGAACTTTCGATGAAAGAGATTTAGCTCAATTGAATGCAAAATGTTTGAGCTGCTTTTTCTATGCTTTAAAATTAGAAGACTACATACGTGTTTCTACTTGCAAAACTGGTAAAGAAATTTAGGATAAATTGTGTATCACTTATGAAGGCACTAATGAAGTTAAACAATCTCGTTTGAATATTCTTTTGCATGACTACGAACTTTTTCGTATGAAACCTTCTGAATCTATTTTTGACATGTATACACGGTTCACTCAGATTGTTACTTCATTACATGCATTAGGAAGAGAACTTTCAAATTTTGAAAAAGTAAACAAGATTTTAAGATGCTTTCCTTCATCGTTTGATGCTAAAATCACTGCTATAACTGAATTTAAAGATCTAAATACCTATTCAATTGACAACTTACTTGGCTTACTCATTTCTTAAGAGTAAGGAGTGAATCAAAGAAATCTTTATACAGGTGAGAAGAAGAAGGAGAAAATTGTGGCACTGAAGGCGCATAAATCGGATTATGACTCTTCCGGGTCTGAAAGCGATGAATTTGCCTTAATCACAAGGAAATTCAAAAGCTTTCTAAGGAAGAAGTAAAAGAATCATTGGAGAAAAGGTAAGGATAATAAATATTCAAAGGGATCTTCTGATGTTGTCTGTTATGAATGTAGGAAACCTGGATATTTGAGAGCTGATTGTCCTACACTTGAAGATCACTCAGGCAAAGAAAAGGGTGAGGAGAAACCTAAGTTAAGGAAGGACAAGAAGAGAGTCCAAAAGCCATTTTGGGCGGATTCTGCATCGGATTCATTGGAGACGGAACTAGAAGAAGAAACAACAAACTTGTGCTTAATGGGAGAAGATCATCTTAATCAAAGTGATGAAGAAGAGGTATGTAAACCAACCTTTGATCATTTGTTTAAAATTTGTGAGAAAATTCATGCATCATACAAAAAACTTAAAAAGACTCATGCTAGTTTAAAGATGGAACTTTCGAATATACAAAAAGAGCATGAAATTATTCTCAAAGATCATTTCATGATTGATTCAAATCACATGGCTCTACTTAATGAATTTGATGATTTAAACAAAAAGCATTCAGAATTAATTGATTAGCATGATGCATTAAAAGTTTCACACACCACACTTAAATCTAATTTTAAGAAATCTAAAGATATAGAGAGCTACTTAAGGATTGATAATAATGCCTTGAAAAATACTAACTTGAGGCTTAAAAATGAATTGAACTCACTTAAGGAAAATAGGATGACACCCACTTTTGATCTAAAGCCAAGACCTAGGAAGAGGCATAATAACCCAAATCATTTAAGAAATCCTTTTCCTGGAATTAGATATTTTTCATGTGGCATACTAGGACACATCTCACACACTTGCACGGTTCACCATAGTACACATTGGGTGTGGAGACTAAAATTTCATGATTCACAGCATAGCACACATGCATTACACTCTACTTTTTATGAGAAGGGACCCAAACCTATTTAGGTTCCTAAGTCTGACACCTGTTGATTCTTGCAGAATTGCTCTCACCAAAGACCTCATAAGAGCATAGGATACTTGGACAAACGGAGGCTCGCAACTCATAACTGCTTAAACTTGCTGCTTAATAAATTCTTGAATTGCATTTTGATTATTGCTATGTTTTGTTTTTGTGATAGTTTTTGTTTAGTTGTTCTAGTCATTTTTACTTTTGTTTTCTTTATGATAATTTTTCCCTGTTCTTAAACTTTGGAGATTTATGGCCAATGATTAGCATTTCTAAATCGGTTAAAGGGAGAAAACACCACTGACGGTTTCCCTCCCTCTAACCTCTTTTGGTGATATAGTTTTCTTTTCCTAACAAAAAGTCTATCTCATTTTAACAAATAGTTTTTAAAATTAAGATCTTTTTTCTTGCTACAATAGTCTATCTTATATATATGATACAAAGTTTTTATATATCTTTCAAGTTAAGTTAAATCTTGCTGTTGCACTTATCACAAGACTTTGATTTTTGTTTTGTGGCTTGTTCTTCTCTATGTTAGAAAGAGAGCCCCTCTTCTCTAATATCTAGAAGATATAATTACAACTAAGAACCTTTTTAAAGGGTTTGTTAAAGAGTTTTTTAGCTTGCAAAAAAAAAAAGGGGGAAGAGGCCAATGATGCCAATTTGAAAAGAAAGCTATCTACACGAAAGTGTATCAAAAATCAAAAGATGCTCAAAGAGCCAATCAAAGTGACAAGAGGAATAAAATGATCCCACTAAATGCAAGCTATCCACTCTTTTCAAAACTTTTAAAACTTAGAAGGACTCATGGGTTATTTGAT
Organism: Dendrobium catenatum; assembly: GCF_001605985.2. Lineage (NCBI taxonomy): Eukaryota > Viridiplantae > Streptophyta > Magnoliopsida > Asparagales > Orchidaceae > Dendrobium > Dendrobium catenatum. The sequence continues at coordinate 15,253 of NW_021442645.1, forward strand.
ATTTTTAAATGCTTGATTTCAAATTCCATGATAGAGACAAATTACTTTGGTATACTATTTTATAAGATATTTTATTTGTAATCAAGTTTTGAATGGATCTTCTCTTTATACAATTTATTCTGAGTTAGACCACTTGTTTTCAAAAGATAATTTTTATCCTGAAAGAAGTCCGAGCTAGGGTAAACAAGATTGGATTTTCTACCATTTTTAGATTGTGATATTGTTAACTCATTGATCTTTCAAATCTTTTAAATTTAATTATTTGGGAAATTTGTCATATGCTTGCTTTGCTTAAAAAAAAAAGAAAAATTAAAAATCAAAAACTTCATTTTTTTTCTTTCTTTTCTTGTTTTTATCTATTTTTGTTGTTTTCAGTTTGAATTTATTTTTATTTGGGGTTTTCTCGATTCATCTCCATCTTTCCTTGATTTTCAAATTCTTGTGACATCGTCTTGGCCGATACCTCTATCGTCCTGGACGATATGACAATTTCTCTTCAAAATTCCATCTACTAAACTTTTTCTTATCTTTCTATAACTAATCATCCCGAACGATACAGCATCATCCTGGACGATCCGATCGAAGTATTTTACAATCATTTTTGATCTTCATGGCCGATACGATTTTCATCCTGGCTGATGCATTTATGGTCATCGTCCTGGCCGATACACCTGATAGTCCTAGACGATCCACGTGTTAGTACATTTATATCCTTAAAATGTGCCTCGGATGATCCATTATTGAATAATCGTCCTGGCCGATCCACTGTTCATCCTGGATGATACACCTAATAGGTCCGGACGATCTGCTTTTTCAACGGTCATCCGGTTTGACTCCTCGGGACGATCGCCTGTGTCTTATCATCATCTTCGATATCTTATCGGCCAGGATGATCAGACCACCTTTTTGACCAATCGGCCTGTACGCAATAATTGAACCAAATCGTCCTGGATGATGTGGCCGTTTCTTTAAATTTAGACAATTACAGCCATTATTTTCACCTCAAAGCTTCTTCTTATCTCAATTTTACTTACTGATTTCTTGCTATGGCTGGTGGGAAGTGAGTCTATCAAGCTTCTGGATGTTCCTCGAGGACCACTCTAGACCCTCGATTCAGGGAAGTGGAGGATCAAGCAGCTTACCGTCGTTACAAAGAATGTGGCATCACCCTTTCCAGAACCATCAATCCTGTCCACCTTTCATATCTGGTAATTGATCTGTTTGCTCACACTTCCCTCTGTTTCATTCTTAACCTCGTTGTCCCTTTTTCCTCAGAACTTATGTTAGAATTTTATGCAAATCTACGTATAAATTCTACTTTCACAGCCCTGACCTCCTATGTGAATCGACGCCCGATCGAGATCACATATCAGGACTGTACTGAACAATTGTAGCTATCCACCGTCGGGGATAAGCTGCATATAATTGTATCAGATCCTGATTTTAACTGGTCCACGGCAAACCATTTTCTTCGCCAGACCAACACCCTTTTATGTTGGAGAGACTAGCTCTTTGTCAAAGATGCTAGGACAATTCAGCATGTCCTTCGCACCTCTATTATTCTAAAATCCAGGGACCGAGTCCACATCACTCCTCTGCTTTCTCTTACAACCTTTTTTATCATGGCCCGAAGAGAATTTAATGCTATTGATATAATCTTTCGATACATTGATCATTTAACAACTATTCGCGATCCCGGCCATAGGAGGAAACCAAACCTTGTTTTAGGACATCTCATAGCCTATATTCTTGAAACCAAATACAATCTTCAATATCCTGCTCGTCACAACCTTCAGCCTCCTTGCTGCTCAAACAACTCTTTCAATATCCTTCATAGTACTCGTCTCCACCCAAGGGATGGGGAACCTCAGGGTGCCGAGGAGGAGGAGGCTCCCGCTCTCGTTCCTGATCCTGCTCCTCTTCGCCAGCACTCACAGTTTGACCAGTTAGTGGAGAGATTTGATCGTCGGGAGACCTGTTTCGACGCTTACGTTGCTGCACAGGACCAGCAACATTCTGAGGACATTTCCCAACACGAGAAGCACCACATAGAGGACTTAGCCCATTTTGACAGCTACATTACTCCCCAACAACAGTAGCACGACCAAAACATAGCCTAGTTCAATGCTCAATTTTACTACTCTAGTTAGCTACTTTCAGCAGGCTTCACCACCTCCACCTCCATCTGATGATCAGGATCCCTCATTTTTTTTGTTTTAGTTTCTATTTTCTGTGGATTGCTTTCTTTTTCTGTATTGTGTTTTTTCATTGCTATAGTTTTTATTTTTAGTTTCCTCCTCCTTTTTTAGATGTTAAAAGGGGGAGTAGTGTGTTTGTACTTGCTCTTGTAGTATGTTTGTACTTATTCTGTTTGAAAAATTAAAAGCTTGGTTAGTTTTGCATTTCTGTTTTAGATTTGATTATCGATATATTTGCCATCATAAAAAAGGGGAGATTGTTATAAATATGTTTTACATTATGATTTTGATGATTGTAAACAAATCTTATTTCACTACGACTGCCATTTTTCTACTGACTTTTCAGGACTCAAAGATCGGACAAAAATCGATATCAGCTCAAGACTGGGTAGATTAGGGTTGAGTCATTCTGTAATTTTATTTTTCCCTTCTTGAGTCAATTATAATATTTGGTGTGACTGATGCAAAGTAACCCCACACTTGAGAGACTTAGAATTTCTATTTTTTTCTCATATCGGCAAGGCCGATATTTACATCGTCCTGGACGATCTGGCTTAAAACAGAGAATCTAATCAGGGGTTCTCAATTAAGGCAGCCGTCATTAGCCAATCAGCCTGGATGATACTTGTATCGACCAGAATGATAGGCTCAAAATAGAAAGAAATTGCAGCCATAAATAATTAAGGTATTCTGTATTTTTGGTAATCGGCCAAGACGATCTTGGATCGGCCTGGACGATATTCACAATTATGCCTTAATTGATCAGACAATCAAGGAGGTAATTAAGGATGATTTATACAATCATATCTTCATGGAAAATCTCAATATCACCCAGGAAGATCGATTCTAAAATCCTTAGTCACTCTTGGACGATAAATATCGGCCAGCACAAATTCAGGGCAATGTGCTGGACGATCTGGATCGGATAGCATGAATTCAGGGTGATGCTCTAAACAATTTTTCTCTTATTTGAACTGATCAGCCTGGATGATCGTGAGAACATCCTGGACAATCAAGCCAATTTTCAATCGTCTAGTTTGCATTCAGGGTGATGCTCTGGCCGATCTTCTGAGATTTGTACTGATCGGCCAGGACGATTTCCATATCATCCTGGACGATAAAGTTAGCAACTTGCAATTAATGAGCTCTTTTGAAGCTCTTCTATTTAAGAGCTTTAGTTCAATATTTTTTAACATCCTTGGCTGCTGTCTTGACCTGAGAAAACTTAAAGGAGAGAGAGAGAGGGAGGAAGAGAGAGGATATTGTGAGGGGGGGCTTGTGAGGGGATTCACAAAGGGTTGCTCCAAGCATTGTTCCACTTCTTCTTCCCTAGAGTCTCTTGTCCTTGGAAGGGTTGGGAGAGGTAAGTTTCAGTAAGTGATCGAGGTTCTCTGCCTGCTTCAGGAGGAAGCAAAAGGAGGAAGGTTCTCTGCCTTGCCGGGTGTGGAAAATAGAGGTGTTTGTAAAGTCTTCTCTACCTAGCTGTAGGGGATAAAGGAGAGTCATGATTGTAGTGCAATACTCAGAGGGTGCCTCCGAGCAATGGACGTAGGTCGAGTTGACCGAACCACTATAAACCTTTGTGTTCTTGTTTTTACTACTTCCGCACTTAAATTTCCGTATTGTTTGTTTTATTGTGATTTGGTTTGTGAAATTTGTTGAGCTTTGCTTAAAGTTTTTAAAATACCAATTCACCCACTCTCTTGGTTAGTCTTGAGCCAGTTCTTTAGGGCTTAACATCCCTAACTAACTTTCACAATGAAGGTCAGCTAGATGGGTGTTGATAATGGAAGAGCTAGTCCAATTTTTCAACTTAATATCCTCTTTTAATTTCTTAAGCTTAAGGGAAAAGTCAGTGATGGGGTTGCCATTAGTAGGAGTGGAGAAGAAGTCAAGCATAATATCCTAATACCTGCCATTCTTGTTCTAATAGTTTTTAAAAAGAAATATATGATTTGAGGGATGAGAAGTTCCAGGATGAAGCATAATAGGGCAGTGATCTGAGCATGATGGTGGTTGGATGGAGCAAAATGTGGAAGGGAAAGAGGAGATCCAATCCTCATTCACCAAAACCCTATCTAATTTGATGTGAATAGGGTTATCAAACCATTGATTAAACCAAGTGTAAAAGCTTCCCACTGATTGTAATTCCTACAGATTAGCATAAAAAATCATAGAATTGAATTCCTAAAGCCTACTCCGAGAGAGGGTAGATCTACCAACTTTATCAAACGCAAATCTGTAGTAGTTGAAATCCCCCATGATGATCAAAGGGTTTTAGGAGCAGGCACGAGAGATCGGATGCCATTCCATAAGGTGAGTCTTTCAGCTTCACTATAAGATGCATAGATGATTGAAAGTTGAAAAGTAGGAGAGCCTCCATACGAAACAGAGTTTGAAATTAGTTGAGGGGTAATAACTGAAGGTGAAAGAATTAGTATAGATGAATTCCATTTAATACAAATACGTCCAAACTTAGAAAGGTAAAAATTGTTGAAACAAGCTTCAGAGGCAAAGAAATTATGGGTTGAAATGAAAAAAAGGGTCTTAGAGAGAGGAAAAAATTAATCCTATTCTCCAATAAAAACAACATATCTAGCTTAAAAGAACTAATCAAACATCTACAGCAAAGAACCTTATCAGGGTTATTGAACCCTCTAATGTTCCATGTTGCTATAGAAGGAGAATACATTATTGCTTTGATGGTTGGGGGGGTTTCTTCCTTGCTTCACCCTTATGGATTTCGGCTGATGGACTAAATTAGACTTATGCTAATTAGAGTCAACCTCTTTAGCTGCATAAGAGCTAGACTCATTGGATTTGCTATCATACAAGTTATCTTCATGCTGTTAGAGAATGTTAAACTTGTTTGAAGATAGATCAAGTGAGTGGGGTTGGGCCAATATAGTGGGGGCTATACCATCTTCAGTGGGGGAAATCAAATTTGGTATTGAGGTAAAAGTTGGGTCCTTAAAGAAAGAAGAAATAAACGAGATCTCAATATGCAGCGCACGCATAACAGGTAAACTCTGAGAGGAGACCTCGATAGAAAAATGAATTATGCGCTTGGTTATTTTGAATCTGATCCAAAAGGGGTTTTTGATAAGTGGAGCATCAGAGGAGGGAGGAAGTGTCAAATGATCTGGTTGCTGGGAAGAGGTAGCAAATGGGTCTGCTTGGAGAATTGTGTTGTTTTGGGATGTGGTAGAGGTTGTGGGGTGCAAGGGAGGAGCATAAAAATGATTTGAGGGTTCTTTCTTAAGCATCTTCCACAAGAAGAGGTGGTTTTACCTGTGTGTTGTTAGAGGAATCAAGGGGTAATTCTAGCTTTGAGGGGCAGAGTGAGGAATAATGGGTTAGATTATTACAAAAAATCACATGGGGTTAAGCCCCATTCATATTATACCTTCAGGTTAAGCTGTTAACCTCATATTTGTATGAGGTCATTTGGACCCAATCCAAATTCTAGATCAACCCAGACTTTAGGATCAATTATGATCTTAGATCAACATGTACTTCAGATCAATTAAGCCTCCAAACCAACCTAGACTCTAGGATCTTCCTAGACTTTAGTCCCTAGGAATTATCTCAACCCTAAAATTCTTTCAGATCAATCCAGACCTTAGGATATACAAGGATCCTAGATTAATCCAAACCCCAGGATCTACCCTAACCTTATATCTACAAAGGCCCTAGGATTTGCCTGGACCTTAGATCTATTCAGACCCTAGGATTAGTTCAGATCTTTGATAACTCCAAACTCCAGGTTAATCTAGAACCTAAGATTAATTTTAATCTGAGATCAATCTATATCCTAGACCAATCCAAATTCTAGACCAATCTAGATCTTATGATCTATCTAGGTCCTAGGACTCTTCTAGACCCAAGGCCCTAAGATTTCTTATACTCTAGAAGCCTTTTAGATTCTATACCCTGAGACTTCCTAGTCCTTGGGATCCCTTTAAACTCTAACCCCTAGGATTAATTCAATTCCTAGATTAGTCCAAACCTCAGATCAACTCAGACCTTAAACCTATCCAGACCTCAAACCCAGATTAAAACGTTGATTCAGTCTTCAATTCAACTTTAACCTTATCAAATCATTTATGATCATTCAAATGAACATAAATGATTTGGATAATTCAATATCAATCTTTAAAATCCAAATCTCAATTTAAACTTATAAATCCAGACTGAAATCCAAGGTTTAAAGGCCATATTATGAAAGCATTTTCTAGGGATTTGTCAAACAATTTAAACCCTAGTCAAATGACCTCTGATTCAGAGTCTATCAATTGCATATTCATAAAAAATGTCTAAAAAGGAAACCCTCTAAATTTGAACTCAATCTGAGACCTTTAACCTTAGAAGCTGGAATGATTTCCAAAGGCTGTAAAACCTACAAATATTTATGGCCTATGCCACTGGACTTGCTATCTAGTGGATCCTGACCTTGGAGCCTTCTCCAAACCCTCTGATTACTTCTAGACCATTAATCATGACTTCTTGATCATTGAAATAATTTTTAACAAAATCACTTTGACCCCCAGTTAACCAGGGTCCAAAATGACCAAAATACCCCTTTGGGGTGGGTGTGAATAATCCTTTAGACCAAATGATCTCTAAATTGAATGCAACTACTTCCAGTAGGTTTCAAATATCAAACCTAACCTATTGAACCCAAATTTGAACCCTGGATCAACTGGGTTGACCAAGTCAACCTAGGTTGACCAAGTAAGCCCTTATGGGTTCTAACATTCATTTTTACTGAATTGCCCCCCCAGACAATGGGATCACCTTCAACAAACTCAAAACATCAAACCAAACTTGTTGAGCTCATTCTCAGCTCTTGGGTTAACCTAGTTGACCAAATCAACCTAGGTTGACCCAATGACCCATTAAGGGTCCAAACAGGTGATTTGACCAAAATGATCATTCTGACCATTAAAAATACATCTACCAGACTCCATTTAAAATTTCAAACTCATTGAGCCCAAATCCTAGCCCTAGTTCAACCTAGTTGACCAAGTCAACCTAGGTTGACCAATTCAACCTTTATGTTATTTCTATTTCAATCAAGCCTCAAATACATTTAAAAACTTTGTCAAATTCCTTTGGTCACACCCTCCAGTAAGATAGATATGATTGACCATTTTGACCCAGTCATTAGTTGACCAGGTCAACTAAGTTTGACTCAGGTCAAATCAAGTTCAATTATGCATATATACTATATATATCAAATTCAAGACTTTCAAACCCTATCAAGCTTCCAAAATTAGTCCATATCATGGTTTGAACTTATCTAAATCTTAGGTTAAGTGGAGTTTAATAGAATTGACCAAGTCAACCACTTGCGATTTGGTCAAACTACCTTAAAACTCCCTTGATATGCTTAAGATCTAACCCGTAGCCATCAAACTCCTTTCAATACTACCAACCAGCTCAAACCCACTCAGCCATGCCACATAGGCAGCCAAGTTGACTATTAACCAGTCAAACCGGTCAACAAACCACTAAAACCCTTTAAAATTGTCAACTCTCCTAGCCTAGGCAAATTGCTCTCAAAGCCAGTTTGTTAGGGTTTCCAAAAGAGAGCTAAAGCTCTCTGATCAACCTCTAAACTAGGCCCAAGCTCTAGTTTAAACAAAAGGAGAAAGAATGGTCCCCTCCACAACAAAAGGCATCCAATGGAATGAGGTCATTCTAGCCTGTACTCCTATTGCCCAACAGCTTGGGACATATGTCTAGCATCTGAGGGAGGTCTCTGAAGCATCAGGGCTGCCCCTTTTCTTCCAGATCAATTTAATAGGGCAAAATATCCTTTGGAGCTCTCATTCTACATCAAGCATTCTCTCACTTCCTCAAGCTCTTCCAACCGAACTCCCAATTTGTTCGAGCATCCCAGACATCAATCCACCCATTTCAAGCTTAATCCAGCCGGTCAAAGCTCACCGACGGCAGGTTTCCCAGCGAACCAAGATCAAATCCATCCAAAGCTCGTAGCATCCAATCCAAGGCTTTTAGAATTAAGACTTAAACTAAGGAAACCTACGAGGATAGTCTACAAGTTCAACCGAATCAAAACCTAGTAGATCTAACAGTAAAAAGCTCCTCAAAACCTTAGCCCTAGGTTATACACTTAGTGTTAATTAGCTTTTTATAATGTGTTTTTAAGCCATAAAGCCTATTCCCCACATTTTCTGTTCATGAGGACTAGCTAAGGTTAAAATTTAAAGCGATTTGATCCACCTGATTGAGAGAACGAGATGAAAAACCCTATCTAGGGTTCATTCATAACGCCCTCTAGGTGTATGCTTTTTGGACCGTTGATCGATTGATCAACGGTCCAGACCGAGCCCTTCAGCAACTCTGTTTAACTACGAATCTGATCCCACAGTTGATCACTTAATTCATCAGGCTTGATCATGGCCGTCCATTTTAAAACGCGGAGGATCCAAAAGTTGTCAACCCCCATCTGACGCAGATTTCGCAACCATTACCGGATGGTGCCGCTAGGCCATGATTGGCCGTGATTCAGAATACCCAATCCAGAGCTGCCACGTAGCCCTATCCATAATTTTTTTTTCAATTTAATTAATGATTATTAATTTTAAAATGTACTTTAAATTAAGAGAACTTCAAAAAATGTTTAAAAATTAAATATTAATGTAAAAAATATATATATAATATCAAATTGATCTTATTTTAATCCTCTTTAATTTAAAATTAAAATCATTTAAAAATATTTAATACATTTTGAATAATTTAAATATTTTAAATTTGATTTTTTAATTATTAATTAATTAAAATAAATTAAAATAATTTCATAATCTTAAAATAAACTTATTTTAAAATTAATTCAAATCATAGAAAGCATTTAAAATATTAAATATTTTAAAATTAACTTAAATTTAAAATATTTCTCTTTTAAATATTTTAAATACTTTCATTGTTTAAACATTTAATTAATATTTCATCTAAATTAAATATTTTAAAATTAATTTACTTAAGTTTAAACTCTTAATTAACCCTCAAAATTTCCAAAAATCATAATAATTCAAATTTAAATCGCAAGAATACACATAATATCTAAAATTAACCAGAATTGAATCCTTAACACAAGAAAATTAAAACCCCTAATTTGATATTAAATTTAGGCTTAATTGACTTTTAAGTGAAATTTAATATTTAACTAATTTAATTAATTAAAAATAATTAAAAATTCCAAAAAATTCTCAAACATTGATAATCCCTCATTAGATCAATTATAATCTTTGGAGGTAATTTCAAGAAGTTTGGAGCTCATTTGGAATCAAATCATAAAAAACCCCTTAATTAAACCAATTTAAAAATTCAAATAATTACACAAACTTTGAAAAACCATAACTAATTCCAAAAAAATCCAAATCACTCAAACTCAAAGGATTTCAACTCAAATGAAAATCTAATATTTATAAAAAATATCAAACCTTTAAAATTTATCAAAGTCAAAAAGTCAACAATCCGATCAAACTTAAGTCAAAACATCGAAATTCATAACTTTTCATAAAAACTCTAAATCCAGCAAATTTCTAATTACTCGTTAAAAGGTCTAATATTTAAATAAATATCAAAACTCTAGAAATCTAACTGAATCGAAAAGTTAGCTTTTGACCCCTTAATTAACTGATTAAAATAATTCAAAAATTCCAAAATTTGATAATTAAATTTAAATTTCAAAAAATATTAAATTAATATTTAAATCACTCAACGGACCCCTTAACACACTACAACCATACCAAAGATGAAGTTTGTAGGTTGGACTACTCTGGGCTATAGGGCTACGTGTCCTAAGGAGGCTTTGTTTCTCGAGCTTGGTGGCACAACGCCACGAATGGATTCAATGGAGTATTAAAACATTAAAATTAAATGGTTATTAATGATTCAATCAAATTAATTTTTTTTAAAATCTAATCATATCAATCAGGTTTTTAGGTTAGACTATTCCGAGCTACAAAGTTACTTGTCCTAAGGAGGCTTTGCTCCTTGAGTCTGGTGGCACAATGTCACGAACCGGTTATAGCATACTTAACTCAATTCAAACCTTTAAAACCAACAACTAATCAAATTTAATTTGAATTTAATAACTTTTAAACCTTGAATCAAATCAAACTACTTAAATATACTGGTTACCACTGGATAACCCAGGCCTACGAAGCTATTAGCTTAGTCCTAATGAAGGTGAAATAAACTTCATGGCCTTAGTGAGCAGCAAAAGTTGTGATCAATAAATAATTTAAAAAACATCTTAAGTCTAATTTCAAACCACTAATACTTAAACTTTAAGCAAACTTTTAATTTTAACCCAAATTAAATTACTTAACTATATTGGTTACCACTAGGTAACCCCAGCCTACGAGGCTATTAGCTTAACCCCAAGGAAGGTGAAATAAACTTCACGGTCTCGGTGAGAAACAAAAGTGGTAATAATTTAAAAAACATCTTAAGTCTAATTTCAAACCACTAATACTTAAACTTTAAGCAAACTTTTAATTTTAACCCAAATTAAATTACTTAACTATATTGGTTACCACTAGGTAACCCTGGCCTATGAGGCTATTAGCTTAACCCCAAGGAACGTGAAATAAACTTCACGGTCTCGGTGAGAAACAAAAGTGGTATCAACCAAATAATTTAAAATCAATCTTAAAATTAATTTCAAATTATTACAATTTAAACTTTAACTAAAATCTCCCCTTAAACCTTTTAACCAATCAAACCTTTAAGCAATTTTAAAAAAATGTCCTATATAGGATATATCAAAAGGCCAAGACCTATACACACACTTTAGATGGTTTGCTAGGAAAACCAACTCTAGTCTTAGGCTAGGCCGATGTTTTAGTTTCCTGTTGTTGTGTGCCAGATTTTTTGAGCTTTCACCACATGGTGGTTGCTAGTATTAAAATTGAAGTGGTTGTTTATTTAAATTCTACACTCTGTGATATGATTGATTGTGCCATAGATTACCTCTAGGATAGGAGCGATTTATACTAACTCAATCTTATGTAGGTGGTTATGCTCATACAAGGTAATTACAAATAAAGGAGGCATAAATTAAAAATTAATATATGTTTTGCACAAGTACTTCAGACTGCTTAAGTCCCCCTTTAAATTAAAAAGAGCATGGCCAAGTGTGGCTATGATTTGAGAATTTTAAATTTGATTAATATAACTGCTTGAGATTGATTATAATTGCTTGGGATGTTTTAAACTATAACTACTTAGGATAACCCTATAGGTTGTACTTGAGTATAATTTTTTCAATTTTAATTAATGCAATTTGAGATCAATTGAGTTGTATTTTAAATTGATTTGAGATGGGATAAATATATATCCTACTTATATTCCAAAGAGGAGAGGTCATCCCTCAGGGGAGAGTCTTCCTCATTTGGAAGCCTAAGTTATGATACTTTGAGTATCCAAAGAGGAAAGATAACACCCCTTTCAAGGGGGAGTTTCTTTTCACTTGGATATCTGGTCCCAATGATTCAAGGAGCCTAACAGAAGGATGAAGAAGTTGATAACAAGAAGAATCCCAATTCTCAAAGTCACTTGTACCTTAGGAGTAGAATCCATATTGTAGTTAGTGGTCCCAACTACTTTATTTTTTCTGTAGACCCTGGGTTGTATAATTAAGAGGCACTTGCCATATGGACTTTCATTTTGAGTATTACTTTAATTAATTTAAAATTTTAATTAATTATTTGATGTTGATTGCGATATTAGGATTGCCTACATTTATTAGTTTTTTGGCGATTATTGTATGTCGTTCTTGTCTTAGCCTGGAACATGATTGGAGGCTCAGGAAGGATCGTTAAAATTTTTCTGCTTTAATTAAATTTAAAATATTTAAGCTCAGATAGTAACTCTAATGCTCTTAAGAAGTAAGCTCGGGACCACTGGGAGTTTTTTATAACATGTTTGCTGCATTTTCTTTCCATTTGTTAAGCACATCCATGCCTGCAGGTTCTGGCAGACCACCTGGCCTATGAGGATGCAGATCTGTCAAGAGGAGTATGTGAATTTTAGGATAAAGTATATTTTTAAGCATTTTTCAAAAACTGCTTCATATTTGATTTAAGCATTCGATTAAATTGGCATGCATCACATTAGAAATAAATTAAATTGAGTCTAAAACTTAATTGCATTTTTATTCAAAATTTTATATCACCCAACATAAGTAAAGAGGCCAAATTAAGGACTACTCTAGACATCCGCCCCATTCTAAAAAAATGCAATCTTAAATAATATACGTCTCACTCTACATTAAAGATCGGATACATGTTTTTAAAGAGCCTAGGTGGTTTAGTTGGCTCCCTAATCTAAGCCAGGGTAAGTTCATATCTGCATTACATTAGCTAGGCTTGGATAACTGATTTTTAGTACCCACTTTAGACATAGGTTCTGAGGCAGGCTCAGGCTATAAGCCCTCAACCTCTGAGAACTGAATCCTAATCTTCTAATAAAACTAGCAACTCGAACTTAAATCTCTTTCAATCAAATTCAAGCCCAACACTCAGGATAGACCTATTGCAAATCTAGTTTCATGGTTATGTTTTGATGATTGGCAAAACTACTGATTCTCTTGGATTGCCTATTGCCTATTTCTTCTAACATTTCAGGAATCAAAGATCGGATGAACAAATGACGCAAGTTCAAGATTGGGTAGCTAGCTAATGGTTGAGTCAGTCTGTATTTTACTTTTTTCTCTTCTTGAGTCAGTTTGTTATGTCAAAGAGATTGATTCTAAGTAACCCTACACACACACTTGAGAGACTTAGAATCTCTTTTTTTGTTCACATTGGCCGGGCCGATCCTTGAATCGTCCTGGACGATCAAGTTCAAAACAGAGACTTTAATCAAGATTCTTAATTAAGGAAACCGTCATTAACAGATCGTCCTGGATGATACGTGTATCGGCCAGGATGATAAGCTCAAAATAGAAAGAACTTTCTGCCATAAACAATTAAGGTATTCTGTATTTTTGAAAATCGGCCAGGACGATCTTGGATCTGCCTGGACGATATTACACATTATGCCTAAATTGATCCTGAAATTAAGGGGAGTAATTAAGGTATGATTGATACTATCACATCGCCCTAGATGATCTCAGGATCGGCCAGGATGATATATTCAAAAACCTTAGTTACTCCTGGAAGATCAGGATCGACCAGCTTGAATCTAGGGCGGTGCTCAGGACGATTTTCCTCTGATTTGAACTAATCGGCCCAGACGATCGTGAGTTCAGCCAGGACGATCAAGCCAACTTTCAATCGTCCAGCACCCAAAACAGGGCGGTGCCCAGGCCAATCTTTTGAGTTTTGTACTGATCGGCCAGGACAATGTCAATATCGTCCTTGACGATATTGTTGGTGACTTGCAATTAATGAGCTCCTTTGAAGCTCTTCTATTTAAGAGCTCTTGTTCAACATTTTAAACAATCTTTGCTGCTGCCTTGACCTGAGAAGACCTTGAGGAGAGAAAGAGAGAGAGAGAGAGAGAGAGAGAGAGAGAGAGAGAGAGAATCTTGTGATGGGGAGCTTATGAGGGGATTCACAAGGGTGCTTCAAGGATCGCTCTGCTTCTTCTTCGTCTAGAGTTTCTTGTCCGCGAAAGGGTCGGTAGAGTTAAGGTTTTCAGCAATGAATCGTGGTTCTCTGCCAGCTTCTGGAGGAAGCAAAAGGAGATAGGTTCTCTGCCTTGCCGGACTGGAAAAAAGGACTTCTTTGTGAGGGCTTCTCCGCCTAGCCATGGTGGCTAAAGGAGAGACTCGTTTTGTAGTGCAATACTTGGAGGGTGCCTCAAAGGAGTGGACGTAGGTCAAGTTGACTAAACCACTATAAATCTCTATGTAATTGTTTTCTTGCTTCCGCACTTTAATTTCCGCATTGTTTTTGTCTTGTGGTGTGATTTGGTTTTGGCTTGTGATGTTATTGCTTTTGTTGAAAAGAAATTTTAAAATACCAATTCACCCCCCCTCTTGGTTAGCTTGGGACTAAGTTCATAGGGCTTAACATCCCTAACAAACTTTCAAGACCGGGGCACTTCTAAATTATTTCAGATTCTCAGGTGCCTCCTACTCTTTCTCCTTTGATCTATAAAAGTAAGTGTTCAATTTTGAACCATTCCCATTTAAAAATTCCAACCCTTACCTCTTTTAACATCAAGCTTTGAAAATCTAAATAAATTTTGTATCGTTATTTTAATCGAGAGTATTCATCAAAAACTATGGGTTTTCCTATGATGTAATTAACTTTGAGGGGCTTATACTAGTAGGAGATTTAGAAACCCAGATTTAATTTTCAAAATTAAGATTTTGAAAACTCTAATTAATTACCTTTGGGAAAATTAACTTCGATGATCATTATCGTCATTTTTAAATAATTAATAATAAATGATATCTTCTTTCTTTTGGAAGATATATAATCCTATTGTTATGATTTTGATTATGAAATCAATGATCTCTTATCTAAATTATAGCAGTCAAACATTTGATCAAACATCATTTTGATCCTCTGGGATCATATGTTATTTTCTCTTGGGTTTGACTACAATAATCACAATAAACTTAAAGTTTTGAAATTTGAACCTAATAAAAAATGATATGTTCACCTTTTGAGGTGATATATCATACATAATAAGCATTTGATTTCAAAATTAAGATTTCAGAAATTTCAAGTTTCCCAAAGAGAATTAAAATTTTCAAACAATACATTTTTCAATCAAACAAAAAAATGGCGACTCTACTAGGGATAAATCTCACTCTCTATTTTTAATAGCATTACAAATTTTGTTAAATTTGTAGTTCTAACTATCTTTATTTTGTTGGTCACTCTACCCATTTCTTCTTTGGGTGAGTGTTGCCAACTTAATCAGACATGTTAGAATGAGAGGTGAGTGTAGTCAAACCTCTTTCAAGATGGGCTTTGATATTTTGCTTCCAAGTTTGTTGGTAGAGTGAAAGTGTCAAGTCAAATTCTTTTCAAACCCTCCTATAAATGTTAGAAACCTGCATGCTCAGATTAAATAATAGCATGCTAAGTTATATAACTTATAGAAGGTCCTTCGATTTCAAAATCAAAATTTTAAACTCCTTAGCAAAGTTCAAATCTTTTTCAAATTATAGTCGAACTCTACATTATATCACTACATAATGGATTGTAATCTTTATATTTTCCATATATGTGATTGAATGTAGAAGTCATTTTCAAATTCAGTTCAAAAACTCAATCCTTCCGGTAAAGTTTGCCATCGACATTTCACTCTCGAATCACTCATTGGGATGAAAGAGTCGGGTCAACTTCTAAAGATCTCCTTGTTAAAATTTTGTAAACCTTTGTGTTGAACACAAGTTCAACAACTTGAGTTTCAAAAATAAGGGGAGATGCTGCCAAATTTTTAAACTTTTAGATATCTCTTTCAAAACTATTCAACTTTGATCTTCATTGCCATATGTTTTCTTACAACGATCATTTTAGTTTAATATATGCAATGCACCTTCAATCCTTCTGGTTGATTCAATCTTTGACATTTCACTTATGAATCACTTGTCGGGATGAAAGAGTAGAGTTATTTTCTTAGAATCTGTCCTAAAATTTTGTAAACCTTTGTGTTGAACATGATTTCAATAACTTGAGTTTAAAATAAGGGGAGATGCTACCAGATTTTCAAAATTTCAAATTTCCTTCCAAAATCATTCAAATTAATTTCAATCATCATTTCCACGCATTTTATACTCCATTCTATCATAGTCTAACATATGTAATATAATTCCACATTTAAAATCTCAATTTTGACATTCTATTCCAAGTCAATCGGTAGGGTAGAAGAGTCAAGATGAATATTTTTCAAAATTCCAACGTTAAAACATCTCTTTCAAAATCCCTTCAAATTCAAACCCTTAATCGAATATAGACTTTGACATTTCATGCTAAGCTAGTTAGTGCAGTGAAAGATTCAAGTCAAGGTCTCCAAATTTTCCTTCAATTTTTGTTAAGCATTATGTTGAAAATAAAACTCAACCTTTTGAGTTTCAAAAGTGAAGGAAAGTCTTCCAAATCAACTTCAACCGTCATTACTATGTGCCTTTTATAACATACCATTGTACTTGAACATATGCAACACAAATTCAAACTTCTTTCAAACCAAATCTGGTCTTTGACATCATACCCTTGAGTCAATTAGTGGGGTAAGAGAGTCGAGCCAAACTTTCTCCTTTTTCCTTTAAGTTTTAGAATTGAAGGAAAATCCTTCAACTTTCAAAATTCAAACCCCTTTTTAAAATCCATTCGAATCAAATCCAGATCATCGTTGTTGTAAGTTTTCTCTTACATTATCTTGCAGCTAAATATATATAACAAAAATTCCAACTTTCTTCAAATCAAAGTTAATTCTTATATCTTATCATTGTATTCCAGATTATAGTTCTTATAATTCGATATACATGATAAAATATAAATTTATTTTCAAATCTAGATTCAAAATTCTAATTCAAATTTCCTCTTTTTAAATCTCAAATAATCAAATCATCTGTAATGGCTGAAAAACTACCTTTCACAACGGATCAAGACTTGCAAATTGAGGAGCTAATTCACCAAAGTACAATTCACTTTGGATTAGGGTTTAAGTCTTTAAGGTTGACAATGGATGGTGAAACTTTGAAAGACCTTGCCATTAAAGGCAACAAGGATGCTCCCCTGATTGATCTGGCAGTAGGAGAGGGAACTGATGCCCCTCCCAACCTTGAGAGGGGGGGTAGGTGCAGCCTTTGAACCTGTGGTACCCTCAGAGGAGGACAAGGTAAAGAAAATTGCTGCTAAAATTAAAACCATTTTTGAGAAATGATCTTCAAGCTCTGAAGCACTCTTTGGTGGTAAAAGTGCAAGGAAGAACTATTTGAGAATGCTGAGAAAGAAGATCACCAAATCAAGGAAGATAATTGAACAGAAGGCTTTAAGTTTGGTTGAGCTTGAGGTTGTTGAGGAGTTGCCAGTCCCTGCCTCTTCTCCACTCCTAAAAGGGAATCATTTTCACCCCCTTACAACTATTGCTGGGGAGGAGAGAGTCACCAGGATTGCTAGAACTTTGCCATGCTCGGTTGACTATTCTGTTAAGAGAACCCCAAAAGATAAGAACATGTTAAGAACGAGGATGTTAAGGAATATAATCTATACTTGTGCTGCTCAGACGGGTCAGACTAAAGAATAGTACATGAGGCACCTGAAGGGGGTGTTCTCTCATAGACTTGATAAAGAAGTTTTGAAGGAAGAAAAGTCTGGAGGAAGAAACTTGGCTCTTCAGCTAGTGAGGAGAAACAAAAAGTTTGTCAAATAGCCTATCACCTCAGTTCTTATGGATGGATTCCATTGGGTACCTCGCCTTCCATCTTCAAAGATGGAAGAGATAGTGTTAACCGAATCTAGTAAGGGCCGCCTTTCCAGTGGTAGACCAACGGTTCCCCCTTCAAGACAATCAAAACTAGCCTCTGTGATAGTTAAATCTAAAGAGATTGTTGAGGATTTAAGACCAGTAGATGTCAAGGGAAAGAGGCCCATGTTGCTAGAAAAACCTTATGTACCCAAGAAGGTGAGTAGATCTGTTGGGATTCAAATCAGAGATAACCCAGTTCAGTTACCAGTTAAAGTCCCCCCAACTCCCCAATAAGGTATGTGAGGATTCCACCCTACTTGATGTTGGTGGTCCCACTCAAGCTCCTTCATCACCAATCAAGGTGGATATCCCTGAGCCTATAGAGGATGTCATCCTTGCGACTACCAACATCAAGAAAGTTAGAGGGGAGGGGATAGTTCTGGATGTTGATGAAGAAATGCTAGACCAGCTAGTAGTAAAACCAGTTACTGAAGAGGATATCAAAGTTGAGAAGATCCTGTCTAAGCTGGAAGGAGATGAACTTGATCAAGTACTTGAGTTCAAAGGGTATTTACTAATCAACTCAAAAGTAATTGATGGTAGAAACGTCGATGAGGTGGTGCAAGAGATATGGGAGATCCTTAAGTAGAATGCCATATAAGCCTTCAATCTAGATGTTAATGATTTGTTGATGGAGGATTCAGCCGGGAATGTTTGCATGGTTGAGACCCGATCATCAACTAAAGATGCTGAGTCTTCAAGAAATTGGTCTGATAAGGAAGATCCTATAGATGTAGATTTAGATTTGGATGATTTAGTTAAGTCAAGTGATAAAGATGCCTACATCAATAGTCTGGAGAAAAGATTCAGCATATGATGTTTAAAGTAGAACAAATGCTGAATCAGCTCGTCAAAGGCCAACAATCTCAATCCGAGCAGTTGCAACTTGTAATTTAGACAGTGGGTGAGCACAGCAAGAAAGTAGATTTGAGCCCAAAGGTTCTAGAGGTTACTTCCCTAGTCTCTCCAACTGATAAAGATATTCACCAAATGATTGAGACCCTGGTAGGGGAGGCCTTGGCCCTTTCCTAAGGGAATGTATCTATTCTAAAGGGTAGACCATACCCCTAGGAGTATGATCTAGTTCCTTATCCGAAGGGCTTTGCACCACCTTCTAATAGTTTAGAAAAGTCGAGAAGCATCTAGCCCACTTCTGAGCGAGTTGCTGCAACGCAGGAGGGTCGAATGCTCTACTCTTTCGCCAATTCATGAGTAGTTTGTCCGGTATTGCTTTTGAATGGTGCACCAATTTGCCGAATGGTTTAGTGAGGAATTTCACAGATCTTGAGGGTCTATTCTTAAAGAGATTCTCAAGAGCTCAGCAACTTGTAACCGTTGGCAATCTCATCATCGAAAAACAAAAAGAAATTAGACTTTTCATTGCTGAAGGCCAGGAAGCCAAAAGAGGCAAATAAGAAGGATGATCCAACTTTTTAACCTTACTACCATATGTTGGGCCACACAATCGATGACTGCATAGTATTTAAGGATTGGCTTGAAAAGAACTTCCGTCAAAGTAACATAATAATTCCAAAGGAGTACCTGGTCAATCTTGATCAGGGGTCTGATAAGTAAATTTTAGGTAAAAATTAAAACTTTTCTTTGTCCATTGAAGATGGTTGGGATATAGCACTATCCCGGCCATTTAAAAAGTCAATTAACCAATCTTTTCATCTTTCTTAATTATTGTCAATGAAAGCCCGGGGACTGATTTAGGAGGTCGCCCTAGAGGCTTTGTAGGAGGACCTTGGGATAATTTCCTCTCCAGTAGTTTTAGGAACTACTGTAATTAATAAAAATGAAAAGAGTGAATCTTCTGTAGATAGGAAATTTGTTGATGAGAGATGTATACAAGTGGTGGATGGTGGCTCAAAATCACTGGCCCTAGTGATGGTATCTGACTTTTACTTTGCCCCATCAAAGCTAAATGGTCAAAAATTAAATTAAAAGACAAATATTTCTGCTTAAATTTTGATGATTAATGTTGAGAATTTAATTTCAACTGACTCTTCTGTTGAAAAAAATCCAGAACTGGCTGAGATCAATCAAGAAGTTCAAAAACTCAGCTCCACAGATTTGACCCCTCAAGAGAGAAACGGGTCTGATGTCTTATCAGATAGTGAGACCCATGAAATAAACTTTTAAGGGAGTATCTTCATGATAGACTTTTTAGATTTGGACTCTCACTCAGAAAATGATAAGCAATCACCAAAGGTGCACATATACCTCCCTGTAGTTTATCCTTTTGATGAGATCGTGCAAGTCTAATTATGTGGTGGTAATTTTTTACCCCCTTAGGCTTCCTCCCTAGGAAAAAAGACAAGTAAGTTGCCTTTGATGATCTGATTCAAATCTGTATTCAATAATTAAACTCTCCTTCAAATCCATCAGGTCATGATATTATTGTTCCAAGCATTGATTATAATGTCTTACCTCATCTTAGGAAGTTGCTTGCTAAGTTAAGCATCTATGATGCCCTCGCCCTCTTAAAAGAGACGAGGGAGACTCTAATTAAAGCACTTCTCGACCTAGAGATTTTCTTAGCTCAATTAGCTTTGACCTCTAAAGAAGAAGCTTTGTACTTCAAACAAATCCCAGGAGTTACCTTCTCCAATGAAGATCTACGCCTCATAACTGCCTGAAAGTTTGTGAGGGTGGTTAGACCCTTAAGAACTAGCTCGAGGCCAACCAAGAGGGGGGGTTGAATTGGTATTTTAAGAATTCTTTAAATAAAAAGAAAAAGTTTTTTTGAATATTTTAAAACAGAAATAACTTAAGCTGAAGCAGATGAAAAAAATCAATGATTTTAATCACAGATCAGATCACAGAAAATATATGAAAATAAATACAAAAAATAAGTAAGAAGAACATAATAGATTTATAGTGGTTTGGCCAAATCAGACCTACATCCACTCCCCAGAATCTCCAGTTCTAGGAATTGCACTAATAAGTTAGTATCTCTCCTTTTACTCCCAGAGCAAGGCGGAGAAGCCCTTACAAAATCTATTCACTGATTGAGGCAGAGAACCTTTAATCCTTTTACTCCCACCAAGAGCAGGCAGAGAACCTAACAATCCTTTTACTCCCTTCTAGAGTAGGCAGAGAACCTAACAATCCTTTTACTCCCTCCTCGAGTAGGCAGATAAACTGACAATCCTTTTACTCTCACCTGGATTAGGCAGAGAACCTAGATCTAATACTAATGATCATCTCCCAAGAGCCATGAAAGAACAAAAGATAAAGAAGAAAGACAATAATCAAATCCTTGCTTGGAGAAACCTTTGTGAATCCCCTCATAAACTCCCCCTCATATGATCCTCTCTCTCTATCCCAAACTCTCCATCTTCTCTAAGCTCTCTTGGAGTAGAAAAGCTGCAAAAGATGTTTAACATCAACTATAGAAGAGATCAAATAGGAGAGCTCAAAAAAACTGTCTTCAATTTCAACTTGCTAACAATATTGTCCAGGATGATTAGTTAATCGTCTTATACGATCAGTACAAAAATAGCCTTTTTATCCTAGATGATCTGGTTCTCCTGTACGATCAGACCACAAGATTTTTTTGATCAACTAGGACGATTAGTCATCCTCCTATATGATTAGTTCAAACATACATTTTCATCAGGTACATAGTTCAGGTCATACAGGAGATAAGTCAGGATGATATATAAAAAAATAACTGATCATCCAAGACGATGTTGCGATCATCTTGTAGGATTAGTTCAAATAAGATATTATCATCCAACAGATAATTTGGGATGTCCGGCAGATAGATCAGGATGAATTGAAATATAATTGATCATCCAAAATGAAGTTGATATCGTCATGTACGATTAGTACAAAAAAAGGCATATCATCCAACATATAGTTTAGGACGTCCATCATATTTAAAAAAAGTTAAACTTTTCTTTACTAATCGTCCTGGCCGATCCTGTGATCTTCTCGGACGATATGATTGATTAATCAAACCTTAATTACTCTCCTTAATATCCTAACTAATTTAGGCATGATTGGCATGAATCGTCTATGACGATTAGAATCGTCCTTGACGATAGGAACAAAAATCCAATTATAAAACATTGACTAAAATATAATTGGTGGCTAATTTCTTAATTTGTACTGATCGTCTTGTATGATCTAAATTATCCATCATGATTAGTTAAGAAAAATTAATTAGTAAGGATACCCTAATCATAGTTTCTATTTTGAACTGATCGTCGAAGACGATCTCACGATCGTCTAGGATGATATGATCAAAAAGAGAATAGGAACTATAACTCACCAAATTTATCCTCCTGAGTATGTGTGCGCAAGGTTACCTAGCTTGCGTATCCACCACATTAGACATTTGACTCAAGAAAGAGAAAAATTACATTGAAATGAAATTACAAATAGACCCAATCTTGAGTTGGCTTGAATTGTAATTGAACTTGTGGACCTAAAAGGTTAGGTAATTAAACAAAAAATGAATGTTTGTTATTAACAAAATTATAATGCTTGAATCCAGATTTGCAATAATCTCCCCCTTTTTGATGATGATAAACATTTGTTAGACAATTTCAAATCAAGTAGATAAAAAAAATTGAAACACAAAGCAAAGAAAAACAAGCAAAGCAAATTTTACTAACACAGGCAAACAATACAACATTAAACACTAACAACATAACTCCCCCTTTTTACATCATAAAAAGGAGGAAACAAAAAAGCAACCACTAAACAGAATATATAATAGAAACAAGTACAAACTCATAAACAAAAAAAAAAAGAACTAGAAAGAGGAACCCTGATCAAATGGAGGTGGTGGTGGTTGAAAGCATCGGTGAATAAAAGAGAACTGCTCCCAAACCAGGTCATATCCTGGTCGTACTTCTACTGCTATTGGACTACATAGGCATTAAATCTAGTCTCCTGCTGGTCAAATCTCTCCAACAGCTGATTTATCTAGGACTGCTAGCTAACAGGGGCAGGTGTAGGAATAGGTGTTGGACCTTCCTCTTCCTCTTATAGGCGGTCACCACCATGAATGTTGCGGTGACGAGCACCATGAAGGATGTGGAAGGAGCTATTAGAATAAAAGACCAGAAAGTGATCAAGTGGTGCAGGAAATTAAAGGTTATATTTGGATTCAAGGACAAAGGAAATGAGGTGTCCTAAAGCTAAATTGGGAAATCTCTTATGATGAGGATCTCAAATGACTGTCAGATTTTCAGGGTAATGACTAAGGAGGTTAGCTACATTAAAGTCAATTTCAACCATTATGAAATAGGTGTTAAGATATAGCATAGGAGTAATGTTTATTCGATCACAAACTTTTGGAATTATGGAGTTGCGAAGAATATGTTGGATGACCCTAGCATTTTTTACTAAGGTGTTAACGGTACAAACGTTAGAGTGAACATTAGATTGTCTTAAAACATTGTTGGCCTGTGTCCAATCGAAATCAGGATTTGCAGCTAGAGTGTAAACTTTTTAACCAGTAGTTGAAAGATGGAGAATTTCATGTAGGTCCTGATAGGTGATCTCTACTTGCCTCCTATTAACATAAGATTAGAGGGAAATACCCTCACTATTGATTCTGAGGCTCACAAAAAACTCAAAAAGTAATTTAGGGTTAAAGGGAAAGGCTAGAGTAAAGATGAATCCAAGAGTAGTATGGGCAAAGAGTTCAAGAACCTGGAAGGTTAATACATCTTGGCTAACTATTTTGGATTTATTAATGCCAGCTTCCTTATAGCGATGATATGCAACTTCATCAGCTTCTTCAATAAATCTAGGATCTATGGATCTCCTAGAAGAACTACCTGTGATAGCTCGGGAGTGCTTTCCACCAGCTATTTTTGATGTAGAAGTCAAAAGATAAGAAGAGAAACCAGAATGGTGTGACAAAAATGATGAAAAAAAGTTGTTTCTAAAGAACTCGACAGATCGTACAATATGATTGGTAGCTCATACCAGACAATCTGGTGTAATCAATCCATCCAGATGAATGGTTAAAAATTTTATTCAAATCGTACAGTTCAATCAGATATCATAATGAACGATTAGATACAAAGCGATCGTCCTGAGGAGTCCGCCTGTACGACCATTGAACAAATGGATTGTACATGATGAATGCGTGGATCGTCCAGGATGATCTGCAATAACGGATCAGCCTAACAACAGTCAAATCGTCTATCCATTTATACCACGTAGATTATTATTGGATCATCTAGTATGATTGCCAATAATAGGTACAGATCAGCAGTTGGATTAAGGATTAGAAGTGATTTGATCATATCATCTAGGATGATATGGATCATCCAGGACGATGTGAAAAAAATTTAGAAAGATTAAATGATGGAGAGGAATGATCAGAGGATCCAAAATAAAAATAAATTCAAGCAAAATACCAAAAAAAATAAAAAAAGGAAATAAACAACGAAAAAGAAAATAACAACAATGTTTTTTTTTTTTTTTTTTGAATCGATCAACTCCAGTAAATGAGAATTTTCCCTTAAGTTTAGATTCAAAAGCTAATAAGATAAAATTTAATATGCTAAAATCCAGAAAAAGTTGGAAAATTGACTTTCGTAAACCCTACCTCGGACACCTTACAGGTTGAAATTCCTTTCAAATAAAAATCTAATTCATAAGAAAAGAAATTTGTCTGAAAAGCGATTCTTTCAAACTTTATTCCAAAAAATATCTTATAAAATAGTATTACAAAGTAAAGAATCAGAAATCTTGATTTTCAATATCAAGTGTTTGAAAATATTAAGTGGCGCATGGATTTTTCTATGATTTTTAAAGATTTGAATGGGAAGGAAGCTTATTTCTTGGTGGGCTCATTTTGTGCCTCTTTTTCATTTTTTTGGCGCACTTTACACATCTTTTGATTTTTGATACACTTAGTGTATCTTGCAATTAATTGGCGAACAGTGTGCATCTTTTTAATATTGATCTCATTTTATGCCTCTTTTAATTTCTTTTGCAAGCTAGCTTCCTATCATACTCTTTAAAGACTCTCAATTGTGAGATTATCTTCCAGACATAAGAGAAAAAAAAGCTCACTCTCTATAATAAGGAAGAATAATACATAAAACAAAATCATACTCATATGATAAATGCAATAACTTGATTAAGAAAACACAATAATGATTCATTGATTTGAAAACACAATTCATATGAGATAGATTACTGTAGGAAGATAAAATAGATCTCTATTTCAAAGTTCAACTTTTTAATTTTGAAAAATATTTTGATTTAAAAAGAAAATTACACCATTAATGAAGTTAGTGTTGACCTCATTTTTGTTTGATTTGTTCTTGAGCATATCCAGTTGGGTTGATCGAGCCTCATCAAACTCAATTCAACCCAAATTGGTGCCATTTAAGTTTGGTTTTCATTTTTTCACTTGATCAATTCATGGCGAACCCAAGCTAGTCCGGATCGAGTTGAATTGGGTTTCATTTGAACATAATTTCAGCTCAATGGTTCCAAACTAATTTCAATTAGAGTTTCTTTGACTTTCTAAACTAAATTGAGTTTAATGTTATATCAGGAAGTGATTCGACAGTTTTGATTGCATTGAAGGTTTGATTATGATAGTAGTGTTTCAGTCACGTGAATCACAATTTGGGTCTTAACACAGACGACTTTAGCGAGATCGAGTACATGGAAGCTCTTTTTCCTTTCACGAATATGGAAATCGAAGTAGGGAAGGATTTCAAAAAAAAAAAAAAAGACTATCCCGACTAGAGCATTGGCACGAACACACCCCATCCCTCTAGTTAGAGCTTCCTGGGCATAATTCTCTCCATTTCTCTAGTGCGAAGAAGATGTATTGGAAAACTATTTTCGAAGTAGCTCATTCCATCAATCGTAAGTTTTTACTTGTAGGTATGCATCTCCCTTGACTAGATGCTATCTTTTCTTTCCATATGTGCATGTATATCCATCTATTTGTTATTCTGCACCATTCAAAGCACTTTGAGACTTACAAGAGGTCATCACATGCGGAATCGGGGCGGTGAAAATTGCCTAGATTTATTGCTTGTTTTTGTGCACATGCATTGCATATTCACCATTTATTCCCCACTCATTCATTGCATCGTGAGTACACTTTGCTTATTTTGTGCGTATGCTATGCTTATTGGCTGGAGTATGCTCTGGTTGTTTTGTGAATGCGCTGTGCATATTGTGTGTATACTTTATGCGTATTCACTACATACACACTGCGTATTCAATGAGTACGCACTGCATATTCACTGCATACGCACTGTGTATGCACACTCACTATTTTTTCCCTGCATACGCATTGCGTATTTACTGCGTACGCATTATCTTTTGCGTATGCACTGCGCACTTACTATTTATTTATTGTGCATTCATTTCATGATCACTGCGTATGCACTGCGTAAAGGCTGTGCATGCACTGCGTATGCATATTTATTATTCCCTATTTATTCCTTGTGTACGTATTGCGTATGTACTGCGTATTTACTGCATATGTACTATATACGCACTGCATAATTACTACATATGCACTTTGTAAACACTACGTACTGTGTATGAATTGCATATTTACTGTTTGTTCATTGCACACTCATTGCATGCCCATTACATGTTCAATGCGTATGCGATGCGTATTCGCTGCGCAGGCACTGCATATTCATCATGCATTCATTGTGTACATTCATTGCATGCCTATTGCATATCTATTGCATATTCTTCTACATATATGTGGAATACGCACTACATATGTGCTGCATTCGTACTTCGTATGTGCTGCATACGCATTGCACATGTGCTGCGTACGCACTGTGTATGTGTTGTGTACACACTGCGTATGGTCTGCGTATGTGATGCGTATTCACTGCGAAGGTACTGCGTATTCATCATGCATTCATTGTTTGCATTCATTGCATGCCCATTTCATATCTATTGCACATGCTTCTGCATATCTGTGGCGTACGCACTGTGTATGAGCTGCATACGCACTGTGTATGTGCTGCATATGCATTGCATATGTGCTACGTACGCACTGAATATGTGCTACGTACACTTTACGTATGGTCTGTGTATTAGATGCGTATTTACTGTGCAGGTACTGCGTATTCATCATGCATTCATTGTTTGCATTCATTGCATGCCCATTACATATCCATTGCACATTCTTCTGCATATATGTGGCATACGCACTGCGTATGTGCTGCATACGCACTGCGTATGTGCTTCGCGCACACTGCGTATGTGCTTCGCGCACACTACGTATGGTCTGCGTATGCGATGCATATTCGTTGCGTAGGCACTGCGTATTCACCATGCATTCATTATGTGCATTCATTGCATGCCCATTATATATCCAGTCCCATTATAGGGAATTTCTTTTCATTTGGACATCCTACTGGTCATGTACTACGAGAAGACTAAAAGAAGGCGATCCACAGAAGAACTAGAAGATGAAGATCAAGACTAAAAATGCCTCATTTTAAGCCTTTTATTGTTCTATAGGATTAGAATCTAGGTTATTATCGGTGGAGCCTGGCCACCATTACTTTCTGCAATCTGGCTTATATATTATATGACACTTGCCATAGACTTTGGACACTCTTTTTTATTATTTTTGATGTGCTAATTTACTTACCTATTTGCACAGTAGAAATCATATCATTTTCATAGGTTTCTTTCTTGCATATGCATGTGGCCTGATTTTGCTAGGCTCTTTTGGAATAATTTTTTTCTAATCATAACTAATTTTAAATTTTTAATAATTAAATAAAATAGAAATTTTAACGACCTAGAGAATGACTGAAATCATCCGGGATCATATGCATGTCAATGCATCTTCTCTCTCCTTCTATAAGACACTTCCCCGCCTGTGGGTAGAGTCCGGATAATCTAGCTTGTGAGGATGAGGTACTGGACCTGGGGAAGCCTAGTTTTTCTAAAAAACTATTTTTATAAGCCTTTTAAAGTCTCATGTATTCCCTATTTGGATACTTTCATCAGTATGCATTGTATTAGTAACCAATTAAATTTAAATTTTAATTGCATAGTTTTAGAAGCATAATACCATTCATAAGTACGAGGCTACTTAGGAACCTCTCTTGATGCTGGCCTCAAATTCGAAATGCTTAGCCACCCACCCATCTCTCATAAGACTGGACAACAATGATTTTACACGACTAGGTGGTTTAGCTGACTTTCTTTTTCAGGGAAGATGTAAGCCCAGATTGCATTAGCTAGATCATGGGCATTAGTACTGGTATTTTGTACTATATCCTTTATAGATTTAGGTTCAAAGGTGTATGGTACTAGTGTACTGTCATACACCTTATTGGTGGGTAAGTTCTCTATCCATCAGAGATAATAAATTCCGCCTATCCGCATCACTTTGATGGCACCGCTTCCATCCTTCTCTTACGCATGTGGTATTGAGTGATTTCTTTTTCCATTTTTCTTTAATTTGACCAATCGAGTGCTTATGTAGTCTGTGTATCTTGAAATAACCAAGTTGAGCTTATCTTTTCCCTTAATTAGGAAGGTCCTAGAAGTTTTCCTACATACCAAATCCTTTTGAGAGAATAATATATAGGCTTTAATCAAGAGTTTTCTTAGGCTGAGGTCTAAGATGTAATTAACCACGGGGGCTTATGCTCATGGGAGACCGATCTCCTCATCAAATAAACCCTATTTGAGCTGATGTATCGAATAGGGGAAATCTCGTGACTTTGATCGGGTCATACATATTATTATCCAATGAGGTGTGTGGGTGAAAGCTGATAATCTCTATGGCTAATCATATGTATGACTCCATCTGCTCTTCTATTGGCCTGCTTGCATTGAGTGTAAAGGCCTATGATCATTTTGTCCTATGGGATAGTGCGGTCATACCCTTTGCATTATGTTCCCTATAAGCAGAGTCCTTTTGGAGACCCACAGATTTCTAGCGACCATGGTGGGACAGGTCTCTCTTTCCATCTTTGGATTTTATATTATTCTCTCTTGTGTGTATTTCAAGTTTGATGCTCCTTAGTTAGGTTCCTTCCTTTCTAGCTTATTTGGATGTTCCACCCTTTCACCTCTCCTTTTTTCTCGTCGTATCGTCTGATGCTAATTGTTTTAGTTTGTGTTAGCAGACAGTACGATGGCTTTTTTTGGTCCTTCTGTTATCATCTATTTTGGCTTTGACTTGCGGGTGACACTTCCCAAGTCCCTGCTCTCGAGCCTACCTGTGGGAGGGATCACCATCGGATCCTTCATCGACTCGGCCTTTGCCACCCTTGGTGGACCGACCCCCTCTAAGGCTGCAGCCTTCTCTCCCCCATAGAGGAGAGGGCGTGCATCTATGCATCCTTTTGGATGACCAGTTGCTCGACAACAAACTCGACACCTGTTCATCCAGCTATTATTTGTGTGCATCCTGTGCGCCTAGTGGCTAGGCAGCCAGTGCCTATGCCACTTCCTATCCAGCCCGTTCGTCTAGCTGTTAGGTGATCAACACCTACATCACTTATTGTTCGGACAGCTCCGACCTTGTAGCACCGACAGCCCGTAGTCCCTCTTCCTACCACCTTGATAGAGGCTACTCGCGCTCAAATTTCCCCTCCTCCTTCCTCTTTGAGGAAGAGGGCTGCTTAGGCTGAGTTGCCTCCACCTTCTACTCATCGGGTTTAAATTTTTGCTAGGCTTTCTATCCCCGAGGCTTCCGAGCAGACCCTGACGCTTCCCCTCCCACAGCTCTTATTCGTACATATGTCCAGTCAGTCAGTACTGACGTATCATCTTCCTCCACCTCCGGCCTTGGGAGAAGGGCCTGAAGCAATAGGAATAGGAGGTTGCATTTGGCTACATTTGAGGCAGCAGTTCTATAGATGGCAGTTTTTGTGGCTCAGCAGGTGCCAATTCAGCAGAGGGGGGTTCCCTTATAGTGGGAGCCACGCCAACGTACATTTATACACACTCCAGATATCATTGTAACTTCTGAGATTGATGTGATCCAGGGAGGATGCTTCTCACTGCTAGTGCATAGTGGTGATGAGGAGGACGCTATTTATATTGTGGCGACCCATCCTATCCCTACTACTCTTCCATGTGCTCGAGTCCCCAGGGATAGTGTTGCTAGGGACCTAGCCTATAGGATCCCAAGCATTATACATTGGGCGTATGGTAGAGGCCATGTTAGTGAGGAGATGTTACTCCACTAGATCTCTCTGGTGCAAGCCCAGTTGCAGAGGCAATCTTTTAGATAGAGTTACCAGTGGCAGAGACGACAACCGCTATGTCAGCAGCAGACTAAAGCAGTTAGACCTCGGACAGACACTCCTATGGTTAGATGACGCCCACGTCATCATGGACGTCACACAGAGCAAGAGCTTGTTCATCCCGAGCTTAGTTCAGTGGTTATTATTTCACCCTCATAGTCAGATATTTTTATTGGGTCCCATCGTAGTAGGTGAGTTTGGAGACGTTGGAAAATGGACCCACCTGTCGAGATAGAATAGACGGTTGGGATGATTCATCAGGTTGATTCAATCCTTTAAGATCAGTAGTTGTTCTAATGAGTTGTGATGATGTGGTAGAGATTAAGGATAGTATCCCGGCTCGAGTGGAGCCAATTTCTATTCCTAGTCCCCATAGGGTTTCCTCTCCTATGGGTCTGTACATTAAGGCCCTTTGTCAGACCTTCTTTGGTGAGGACTTACTCGAGGAAGATTCAGATGAGGATGTCCCCATCCACATTATTTATGTTGTTACGAGGAAAGGTACCTCAGATGATCATAGAGATCTGGATGATGATATTGAAGAGCAAGGAGAGGCTGACTTGCCTTCCACCTCTCCAGTCAATGGATACGGATGCAACAATCTTATAGTGACAAACACAGATGGAAGAGATGGCCAGAGTTATGGTGGCGATGATCGCCCATTTTACATCATTGGGGCTACACCCCAAGTCATGGATGTAGGTACTCCTATTACATCCAAAGATGAGCTAGTAGTACCACAACCGATAGTTCTAGAGCCTGTGAGAGTTGACAGAGTTTAGAGGATAGTGTTAGTAGTACCTCCAGCAGTATAGTTCAATGCGCCAGTCCAGAGTCAGATGGTTCAGTTATCGCCAGATCAGATTTTGGATATGATTGCACAGATGGTTAAGTAAGCTATATCTTCTAGAAAGTCTGGGGATTCAATTACTAGAGGTCGTTAGTACCCGATAGAGTATGAGCGGGAGCCATACCCCACCAGTTTTGTCCATCCATGTTTTAGAGTATTTGATGGGTTAGAGAACCCAAGATAACATATGGCTCAATATTGGGCCATATGTTACAAAAATGGAGGGAATGATGCATTGATGCTGAGATTATTTGTTAGCAGTTTAGCTTAGGTGGCATTTGAGTGGTATGCCGATCTCCCTAATGATTCCATTTGTACCTTTGTGGATCTTGAGTAGATTTTCATTCAGAGATTCACTAGTTCTGAGCACAGAATGATAGTTGGCGAGTTGGTAGTGACCAGATAGCATCCCCATGAGACTATACCTAACTATATTGTTAGGTGGAGGGACCTTAGTCTTCAGTGTGAGGCTCAGTTGCAGAAGCAGCATGCTGTTGAGATTTTATTGAAGAATATAGATGGTCCTATCGCTCCATACCTGAAAGGTTTTAGTATTTGAACCTTTCAAAAGTTTTTAACTAAAGTCACTAATTTGCAGGACAACATACCCGTTACATTCCCTCCTAAGGTTTAGAGTCAACCCCCGCGTAGACCTCAGCAGCAGGAGTTTTTAGGGGCACCACCTCCTAGGAAGGTGGAAGTGCATAGTACCTATGAGTATCAGGATAGGGGCAAGAGGGACATGATCAGTTCCGTGCTACAGCGATCGCCACTACCTCCACTACAGCCATAGTTTCAACCTCGACTACAAGTGCCACTACTGGCACAGCCGCCTGTATAGTTTCAGCCACGACCACAGAGTTAGTAGTTTAGACCCTCCCATAGGACTCCAGAGAGTCAACAGTACCTACAAGAGAGGCTTAGCAAGGAATATCCGTTTAAAAGGGAGAGTGTAAAGAAGATATTCAAGTTTCTTATTAAGATGAACATTCTAACATTCCCAGCCAACAGGAGAGTGGAGGAGAGTCAACCAGATCATCCATTGTATTGTCCGTTCCATAGGCATATTGGTCTATTGAAGATTGTTATGTGGTCAAAGACAGAGTGGAGAGACTTATGGCTAATGGGGAGATCCACCTACAGGATAGTGATTTAGTACAGCCCCGAGGCAAGGTTACTCAGGTAGTTCATATGATTACAGGCTCCAGTCAAGGTGATAGTTAGTGTGATAGCCATAGTAGTGGTAGTAGAGAACCCCTTAGTTCTGGGGAGGAGTGGAAGCTTGCACTCTCTCGCAAGATGAGGGGTATGATCAGACGAGCAGTTCAGAGTTCAGAGACAGTGGAGAGGAGGCCTCCATAGGCCAAGTCAATAGTTGCCAGCCTAGTTGTTCTACCAATTTCTTCTTCTCCTTCTTCTGTTGTAGTGCCTACTAAGAACTGTTTGTTTACTTGTACTAAAAAGATGTATGAAAGAGAAAGGTTTGTTGTAATCTCAGAGGGAAATATGAGATCTCTTCCAGCACTTATGCTAAAAGGATTTCGTTCTCCCTTCTATTAATGATGAATTAATGGAAGAAGATGATTCTGGTTACTTTCGGTCTTTTGCTTCTATCTCTACTTTTATAACACTCATTCTTCTCATGCATTAGTTATTTATGGTAATGATGATAATCCTCCGTATGGAGAAGAGTTTGAGTGTGAGGAAGAACCTATGTTTACTATTCCTGAGGGTGGTTATTACATGGATTCTGAAGATGAATCCGAGAACACACTCCATTCTCTTTTTATAGAACCAACACAAGCCATGACTCTTGAATCAAATGAATCTTCTGTTAAGCTTGACTCAGTACAGGAGGTCCAGTTGCATTCAGGAAAAGTCCTTCCACCAAAAATGGCTAAAAGTAATAAAGAAAAAGATAGAAACATCATTACCCAATATGATGATCTTGTTCCCCCTCCTCAAGCACTAACTTAGGAAAGGGAAAAAGGCCCTCAGTTGGATGTTGATAACAACATGTTGGCTGATTTGAGAAAAAATTTATCTTTTCTTAGTGTTTATGATGCACTTATGATGTCTCCTAACTTGAGAAAGACTTTGGTAAAAGCCCTGATAGAACCAGAGTCCTACCAAACATTCTTTGCCACTGAGTCTATTAAGGATGCATTCTATTTGAGAGAAATTCCATGCATTACTTTTCAGATCAGCATCTTCTCTTAGTACTTTTGAGCACTATCGTCACTAGTATGTCACTGTTGAAGTTAATGGTTATGAGTTGAACAGGGTCCTCATTGACCAAGGAACTTCAGTAAATATCCTTAATCATGCCACCCTACAGAGTCTCTCCCTTGGTCATTTGAAACTAACTTCAGACAAGATTATGTTAAAAGGTTTCAATGATCAAGGACAACGTACTCTAAGGTCCATTACCTTGCATCTAAAATTTAGAGACTTTTTAACTGGGGCAAAGTTTCATGTCATCGAAGCAGACATCTCGAACAAGGCTCTCTTAGGAAGGCCTTGGATTCATGAACATGGGATGGTGCCCTCTACACTACACTAGTGCATGAAATATATGAGGAACAACGTGGAGTTCTCCATTATAGGAGATACTCAACCTTTTACCGTGCATGTGGTCTCTTTGTATGATGATACCGAGCATTATATGCCTCATAAGACTCGTAGACCTCCCACTACCTAGTCACCAGTGATACCTACTAGTGTTGTACAGGGTCCTACTCAATCGCTCGCATAGGATCCTATACAACCAGTATTACAGGGTCCTTCACAGGTTTGTATTGAGGCAGATATTTCCGCTGATGATTCTACTAGATTTTCCTTTTAATTTGTAGTTGGGCACATTGTCCCCCCTAGTTGAGGTAGGGGATGGAGGGGTAAGGGTCGAGGTAGAGAGTCAAATCGCCTTCTGAGAAATTTTGACACTCGAATTCCTCCTCCCTCATGCCTTTGCACTTCCCCTTTGACTGTCGAGTCTGACTCTGATGATGTTATGAATGATGCTCCTCATCACTCAGCTCCTTCACACACCTTTAATGTTACAGATTATAGCTTATATTTTATATTCCGTAGGTATCTGATACCTAAAGGTGGCCTATTCATTAATAGTGCCTCAAACAATGACGTACACATCGGACATCAGACTACTACACAACAATCCCTTTCTTGTTAGATGTATGGGATGAGAGTCGAGGAATCCAGTCTTCAATCCTCCCCTACACCTTCCACTATTACTCATGGTGCACTAAACTTTTATAATCACTCTGTTTAAGAGCTGAACACTCTTTATTTTCCACCACAGCCTGGTTGGCATGCATCATTATTCCATAATGTAGGCGTCCCACAGAATACCGATACACAGGGTCCTGTGGAATCCACTATGGACGGTGATGTCACGCATGTCCCTCGATACGTTTCCCCTTTCGTGGACACCTTTGTTGAGCAAGGTCTTGTCCCTTCGACTTGGCCTGATGGACAAGCCCAATAGCAAGCCCATATTTGGCGAACTGATTTACCTCAAACCTGATGAGGTATAGGCTATTTTGAGAAAGATCAGTCTCCTTTTGCCAAATCCATGTTATCTTCCGCTCTTGCCCGGTTATTTACATCTCTAATGATGAAGACCCGGATTAGGCATAGGACAGGATCCTTGACGCACCACGAGAGTTCGAAGATGGTGCCACTTCTGCCATTGATGAACTATGAGAGATTAATTTGGGTATTGAATTTGATCCTCAACCTATTTTTTATAGTGCTTTATCATCCGAGTCAGAGGCCCGAGAGTATGTTGAACTTTTATTTGACTTCAGAGATTACTTTTTTTGTAACTATACTGAGATGCCTGGTTTAGATCTAGAAGTAATAGTCTATAGGTTGGCCATTAAGACTATTGTAGTCCCTATTAAACAGTCACCTCGTCGGATGAGGTTGGAGATTTAGCAACAGGTGATCGTTGAGACTAAGAAGCTGATTTCATTTGTGAAGAGAAGTATCCCACTTGGCTTGCCAATGTTGTTCTAGTTCAAAAGAAAAGTACTCAAATTCATGTATGTATAGACTTCTGTGATTTGAATAAGGTATGTCCTAAAGTTGATTTCCCTCTCCCCATACCTGAGTTGATGGTTGATATTGCTTCATCCCATACCATTTTCTCCTTCATGGATGGTTCTTCTGGTTACAATCAAATCAAGATGGCCCTTGAAGATGATAAAGTCACTATCTTTTGCACCCCTATAGGTGTGTTTTTTTATAAGGTGATGCCTTTCGGTCTCAAGAATGCCAGGGCCACCTATCAGTATGCTATGACTGTCATTTTTGATGATCTGATTCATGAGCAAGTCGAATGTTATGTGGATGACCTCGAGTTTAAAAGCAATGTCCATAGTGATCATCTTCGAGACCTAAGAATCATTTTCGAGCGCCTGCGCATGCATA
Organism: Dendrobium catenatum; assembly: GCF_001605985.2. Lineage (NCBI taxonomy): Eukaryota > Viridiplantae > Streptophyta > Magnoliopsida > Asparagales > Orchidaceae > Dendrobium > Dendrobium catenatum. Next base: position 50,466 of record NW_021442645.1, read on the forward strand.
GTCTGAAGATGAATACCTTAAAATACGCATTTGGTGTTTCTGCGAGGAAGTTTCTTGGTTTTATTATTTGTTATCATGGAATTGAGATTGATCCCTCCATGGTCAAGGCCATAGTGAATTTAAAACCCCCCAAGAGTCTTACCCAGTTGAGGTCCTTTCAGGATAAGCTTGCTTTCTTGAATAGATTTTTCTCCAACCTTGCTGGTAGATGTCATCCCTTTGCTACTCTAGCAAAAAAGGATGCCCTTTTTCATTGGGATATGAATTATTAGGAGGCCTTTGAGAGTATAAAGTGCTACCTGACGAGTCCCCCTTGTTAGCTACACCCATCCTAGGTAGACCGTTGATTCTATACATCACGGCCTTGGATGAGTCACTTGTTGCACTTTTAGCTCAAGAAAATGAAGAAGGAAAGGAAAATGCCTTGTACTACCTTAGCAGACATTTGATTCCTGCAGAGCTAAAATACCCGGTAATGGAAAAGAAATGTTTGGCTTTGATCTTTGCTATATGTAGAAGCTTAAAAACAACATGCTCTCACATAAGATCAGTTTGATTTCTAAAGTTAACCCTTTGCAGTACCTGATGACCCGTCTGACTTTATCAGGTCATCTAGCACGTTGGTCTATGATCCTATTGTAATTTGATATTACCTTTGTCCCTCAGCAGGCCGTCAAAAGACAAGCTTTAGCTGACTTTCTGGCTGCCCACCCGATCCCTACAGATTCTCCACTAAATGATGACTTACCCGAAAAACTAGTCATGAGTATGGAAGAATAGGAGTCCCCTACTTGGGAGTTTTATTTTGATATATTATCCTCTGTCAAATCACTATGTCCTTATGAAACTCCCGTGGTTAGAGTAGGTTTGGGGCTTATTTTAGTGTCTCCTGAACGCCACACCCTTCGTTACTCTTACAGTATTTCAGAACCTCGTACTAATAATGATATAAAGTACGAAGCTCTAATTTTGGGGTTGGAGTTGGTCATTCAAATGAGTATTATGCTGGTAAAAATTTTTTGGAGATTCACAACTAATTATTAATCAAGTAGCTGAAATCTTCAAAGTTCTCAAACCTGAGCTCTTGCCTTATCATGATAGGGCAATAGGGCTTTTGTGTCTAATCCCTGAAGTAACTTTGGTTAGAATCCCTCAATCTGAGAATGGTAGAGTGGATGCACTAGCTAAACACGCTAAGGAGTCGGCTGACACAAATAGAAATCCATTAAATCCCATGATCTACCCTGACCTTATATCTACCAAGGCCCTAGGATTTGCCTAGACCTTAGATCTATTCAGACCCTAGGATCAGTTTAGATTTTTAACAACTCTAAACTCTTGGTTAATCTAGACACTAAGTAAAATTTTAATCCTAGTTCAATCTACATCCTAGATCAATCCAAATTTCAGACCAATCTAGATCGAGGATTCATCTAGGTCCTAGGACTCTTCTAGACCTAAGGATCTAAGATTTTTTAGACTCTAAAAGACTTCTAAATTCTAGGCCCTGAGACTTCCTAGACTTTGGAATCCTTTTAAACTCTAACCCCTAGGATTAATTCAAATCTTAAATTAGTCCAAACCTTAAATCAACTAAATCCTTAAACCTATCTAGACCTAAAACCCAGATTAAAGCCTTGATTTAGTCTTCAATTCAACTTTAATCCTATCTAATCATTTATGATCATTCAAATGATCATGAATGATTTGGATAATTCAATCTAAATCTTTCAAATCCAAATCTCAATTTAAACCTAAAAATCCAGACTATAATCCAAGGTTTAATGGCCCTATCTTAAAAGCCTTTTCTAGGGATTTTTTAAACAGTGTGTACCCCAGTCAAATAATCTCTAATTTAGAGTCTATCAATTACATATTCATAAAACATGTCTCTAGAGGAAACCCTCCAAATTTAAACTCAATATGAGACCTCTAAAGGTGGAATGATTTTTAAAGGCTATAAAATCTTTAAACATTGACATCTAATGACACTCAACCTGCCATCTAGTGGATCCTGACATTGGAGCCTTCTCTAAACCCTCTGATCACTTCTAAACCATTGATTATAACTTCTTAAGCATTGAACTACATTTTGATAAACTCCCTTGTGAACAGTCACTTTGGACCAAATTATCTCCAAATCGAGTGTAACTACATCGAGCAGGTTTTCAATATCAAACCTAAACTATTGGACCCAAACCCAGACATTGGGTCAACCTGGTGGACCAAGTCAACCTAGGTTGACCAAACAGGCCCTTAAGGGTTTTAACAACCATTTTGACTGAATTGCCCCCCCTAGACCTTGGAATCACCTTTAACAGGCTTAAAACATCAAACCAAACTTATTGAGCCCATTCCAAGTTCTTGGGTCAACCTGGTTGACCAAGTCAACCATGGTTGACCCTATTAAAAATATGAATTCAAGCATTATATTTTTTATGGTAATAACCATTCATGTTTCTATTTTAATTGCCAGACCTTTCAGGTCCACAAGATCAATTGCAATTCAAGACAACTTTAGATCGGGTTTATTTATAATTTCATTTCATTTTTATCCCTTTATTGAGTCAAATGTTATTTGGTGGATCCCCAAGGTAAGTAACCTTGTATACACACACTTAGGGGGAGAAATTTGATGAGTTAGAGTTTCTATTCTATTTTTTTATCATAATCCTGGATGATCATGAGATCATCCTAGACGATCAGTTCAAAATAGAAATTATGATTAGGGTATCCCTACTAATTAATTCTACTTAACTAATCATCCTGAATGATTTTGATCGTACAGGATGATCGGTACAAATTAAGAAATCAATCGCCAATCATATTTATGTAATGTTTTATAAATGGAATTTTGTTCCTATATCCCGGATGATCCTGATCATCCTGGATGATACATGCTAATTATTCCTAAATTAGTTAGGTGATTAAGGAGAGTAATTAAGGTTAGATTAATCGATCATATCATCCAGGATAATCACAGGACCAACCAGGACGATCAGTAATGAAAATTATAACATTCTCTTGAATCAGCTAGATGTCCCAAACTATCTACTAGACAATATATATTTTTTGTATTAATCATCCAGGATGATATTAACATCATCCTTGACGATTAGTTGTATTTCAAGTCATCCCGATCAATTTGCTAGACGTTCCAAACTATCTACTGGATGATAATGTCTTAATTTGAACTAATTGTACAGGACGATCGCAACATCATCCTGGACAATCAGTTATTTTTTTATATATTGTCCCGACTTATCTCTTATATGACCCGAACTATGTGCTGGACAAAAATGTATGTTTATACTAATCATACAGGACGATGACCACATTGTCCTGGATAATCAGAACAAATCTTGTGGTCTGATCGTACAGGAAAACCATATCATCTAGGCTGAAAGGGTTGTATTTGTACTGATTGTACATGATGATTGGCAGATCATCTTGGACGATATTGTCGGCAAGTTGAAATTTAGGGCACTTTTTGGGCCCTCCTATTTAAGCTCTTTTATAGTTAATGTTCACAATATTTTGCTACTTTTTTACTCCAAGGATTGTCAGGTTCTCTGCCTATTACAGGTGGGAGTAAAAGGATTAAAGGTTCTTTGCCTCATCGGGTTAGTGAAAAGATTTTATAAGGTATTCTCCACCTTGCTTTGGGAGCAAATGGAGAGACACTAACTTATTAGTGCAATGCCTAGAATTGGAGGTTCTGGAGAGTGGACATAGGTCTGCATTGACCGAACCACTATAAATCTACTGCGTTCTTTTTACTTATTTTCCATACTTATTTTCATATGTTTATGTGATTTGATCTGTGATTGAAATCTATGATTTTATCATCTACTTCCACTTTCAATTTTAATATATTCAAAAAGACTTTTCTTTTTATTTAAAGAATTTTAAAATACCAATTCACCCCCCTCTTGGTTAGCCTCGGACTAGTTCTTAAGGGTTTAACCACCCTCATGAACTTTCAGACCTAATGACCCATTAAGGGTCCAAATAGTTGATTTGAACCAAATGTTCTTTTTGACCCCTGAAAATACATCTATGAGAATCCATTTTAAAAGTTCGTTAGGGATGTTAAGCTTTATAGAACTGGTCCAAGACTAACCAAGAGGGGGGGGGGGGGGAATTGGTATATTAAAAACTTTAAGAAAAGCTCACCAAATTTCACAAACCAAAACACCACAAAATAAACAATGCAGAAATTTAAGTGCGGAAGCAGTAAAAATAAGAATAAAAATGTTTATAGTGGTTCGGTCAACTCGAGCTACGTCCATTCCCTGGAGGCGCCCTCCGAGTATTGCACTACAATCATGACTCTCCTTTAGCCCCCACAGCTAGGCGGAGAAGCCTTTACAAACATCTCTTTTTGCCACACCCGGCAAGGCATAGAACCTTCCTCCTTTTGCTTCCTCTTAAAGCAGGCAGAAAATCTTGATCACTTCCTGCAACTTAGCTCTCCCAAACCTTCCAAGGATAAGAGACTCTAAGGAAGAAGACGTGGAACAATGCTTGGAGAAACCCGTTATGAATCCCCTCACAAGCTCCCCCTTACAAGATCCTCTCTCTCTCTCCCTCTCTCTCTCTCTCCTTTAGGTTTTCTCAGGTCAAGACAACAGCTAAGAATGTTCAAAAATGTTGAACTAAAGCTCTTAAATAGAAGAGCTTCAAAGGAGCTCATTAATTGCAAATTGCCGACTATATCGTCTAGAATGATATGTAAATCGTCCTGGCCGACTAGTACAAATCTCAGAAGATCAGCCAGAGAATCTCCCTGAATGCAAACTGGATGATTGAAAATTGGCTTGATCATCCTGGACAATCTCACGATCGTCCCGGCCGATCAGTTCAACTTAGAGGAAAATCGTCCTGGGCATCGCCCTGAATTCAAGCTGGCCGATTCCGATCGTCCAGGAGCAACTACAGATTTTAGAATAGATCATCCTTAATTTACTTCCTTGATTTTCTGATCAATTAAGGCATAATTGTGAATATCATCCAGGCCGATCAAAAATTGTCCTGGCCGATTACCAAAATTATAGAATACCTTAATTGTTTATGGCGGCAATTTCTTTCTGTTTTGAGCCTATCATCCTGGTCGATCCAAGTTTTGTCCAGACCGATTGGCTAATGATGGCTGCCTTAATTAAGAACCCCTGATTAGATTTTCTGTTTTAAGCCAGATCATCCAGGACGATGCAAATATCGTCCGGGCCGATATGTGTAAAAAATAGGAATTCTAAGTCTCTCAAGTGTGTGTGTGTGTAGGGTTATTTTGTGTCAGTCACACCAAAGATTACAATTGACTCAAAAAGGGAAAAATAAAATTACAGACTGACTCAACCCTAATTTACTCATTCTTGAGCTGGCTTCATCTTTCAGTCCGATCTTTTGATTCCTGAAAAGTCTGTAGTAAAAGGCAGTCCAAGACAAGTAAGTGTGTTTGCCAATCATCAAAACATAGTTCATGGACCTGAATTTGCAACAATCTCCCCCTTTTTGATGATGGAAAAACACTATGACAAGTAAATAAAAAACACCAGTGTAACACACAGAATCGAAAGTGCAAGAAACATCCTAAAACTACTCCCCCTTTTGACATCTCAAAAAGGAGGGAACTAAGAACTAAAGCAAACCACAAGACACCCTTTTTTTTTTACCAAGGTTTTAAGATGATGTAGTATTCCATGTGATTGATTTTAAAAACTTGTGAGTTAATAAGTTAACAACTTCAACAATCCAAAAAATGATAGAATATCCGATCATGGTTACCTTTAGCTCGGACTTTCTCTTAGGGTAGAATCGTCTTTTTTAATCAATGACCTAACTCAAAAAATCAATTGGATATGAGAAAAAAGAATCCATTCATCACTTGGTTTAAGAAAAAATATCTTATAGAATAATGAACCAAAGTAAATTTGTCACAATCACAAAACAATCGAAATCAAGCCTTTGATACATGAAAACTTCTAAGTTTTTAAAAGATTTGAAAAGAGAGAAGAGCTTGCTTTTTAGTGGGCTCATTTTATGCCTCTTATCGATTGATTGGTGCTTTGCACAACTTTTGCTTTTTGATATATAATTTTTCCAATTTTGCATCAATGCGCATCTTTTGTTGGCATCATTGGTCAATTTTTTTTTTATTTTTGCAAGCTCCATTCTCTTTTACAACTCTTAAAAAGGATTTTTAGTTGTGAGTATATCTTGTAGATATTAGAGAATAGGGGCTCTCTCTAACATAGAGAAGAACTATCCACAAAACAGAATCAATAACCAATGACAAGAGTTAGGAGGAATCTTGATTTGACAAAAAGACTTTAAGTATTATAAATACAAGATAGATTTGCTTAAGGGAGTTTAGAAAGGATCTAAATTTCATAATATTTAATTTGAAATAGATTTTTGATTAGAAAAGAAAACTATGCCACTAAAATAGGTTGGAGAAAGAGACACAATCAACGTAATATTTTTACCATCAAATAGATTAAGAGATGTAAAACATTGACTACAAATTCTCAAAAGCAAGGACAATGCATATGATATCATTTTAATGATGATTTTGAAAGCTAAATTAAAGAAAGAAAAGTAACAAAAAAGAAAGTAAACCAAATCAAACAAAAACCAAGAGTAAAAAGGAAAGAAAACAAAGAGCAAAAAGGAAAAGTAACTAAAAGAAAAAGAACAAAAACAAAATAAAGCAAATAGAAGATCAAGTTTATGCAGTTATGTCAATCACACCCAATCTGGTCCTTAAAGAGCTGAAAGTGTCAAAGGCAGTGGTTTAGTAAAGATGTCAGCCAGTTGATTTTCAGTTGTCATATGATATAACTCAATGTCTCCCTTAGTCACATGGTCTCTAATGAAGTGATGCCTAATGTCAATGTGCTTAGTTCTTGAATGTTGGATAGGATTCTTAGAGATGCATATGGCACTAGTATTATCACAAAAGATTGAGATGGTGCCTATAGGTAATCCTAAATCCAATACATATTGTTTCAACCAAAGGACTTGGGCCACACAACTTCTAAGAGCAATGTACTCATCTTCAGCAGTGGAAAGTGCAACAGAATTTTTCTTCCTACTAGACCATGAGACCAAAGATTATCCTATGAATTAACAAGTTTCTGAAGTACTTTTTCTATCCACCTTGCATCCTACAAAATCAGAGTCAGAAAATCCAATAATCTCAAAAGAAGTGTTGTGTCTAGGATACCAAATCCCTAAGCTTTGGGTCCCCAAAAGATATCTAAAAATTCTCTTAACAACAGTCAGGTGGGATTCTTTAGGGTCGACTTGAAATCTAGCATAAAGGCAAACACTAAACATTATGTCGGGTCGGCTCGCAGTCAAGTAGAGTAAAGATCCAATCATGCCTCTGTACTTCTTCTGATCAACAGACTTACCACTTGGGTCCTTATCCAATGGAACACTAGAAGTCATGGGAGTATTAATTGGCTTAGATTTATCCATCTCATACTTCTTCAAAATGTCCTTTATGTATTTTGTTTGATTTAGAAAAGTTCCATCCTCCAATTGTTTAATGCTAAACCCCAAAAAGTAGAAAAATTCTCCCATCAAACTCATCTCAAACTCTATACTCATTATTTTAGAAAAATCATCACACAAATTTTTATTAGAAGATCCAAAGAGTATATCATCCACATAAATATGAACAATGAGCAAATCATCCTCCAATTTTTCTAAAAGAAAAACGGGTAGTGTCGTCTACGCTCCCTTAGCAAACTCCCTTTCTAATAAGAAATGTGCTAAGCCACTCATACCAAGCCTCTTGAGGCCTGCTTAATCAATAAACCGCCTTTTTTAATTTATAAAACATGATTTCGAATTGGGAACTCTCAAACCTGGGGGTGTTCTACAAACACATCCTCTTTATTTCCCCATTCAAAAAAGCGCACTCTTTGACATTGGCATTTGATAAAAGCTTAAATCTTTTTTATAAACAGGCAAAGGCTAATACACACTAATGGTCTTCCAATCTAGATACAGGGGCAAATGTCTCCTCAAAATCTATCCCTTCTATTTGGTTATACCCTTATTAGCCACCAACTCTTGATTGTTAATTTCCTAACCACCACTCTGAATCCATTCCACTATTGTTCTTCAAAGATCCACTTGTCCCAACTGCACTTTGTCCTTAGGTCTTCATACAGCTCCTCAAACTTCATTCCTAACAAATTGGTTTAGACTCTCCTGCATGCTAAAAATCCAAAACTCAATCAGTAAGGGCCTTGGTTTATGTTGGTGGGTTCAGTCATTTGAGATAAAGGCAGAATTGGTTACCTCCTTTCTAAGTCCATGTCTAGTCCTAATCCATCAGATGGGTCTCTTGAAGATCAAAATTCCTTAGGCGTGACTTGTAGAGTATCTCCAATCTCTAGTAAGGTGTGTAAAGGTCCAACCCTTTCTCCAGATCTAGAATTTCTACTCTTTGGGTGACAACTCTCCTAACTCTTCTATGTTTTGGGACACTACTTCCTTTCCAAATTTTTTACTGCCAAACCAGTAAGTCTCTCAATATCATATTACCTCCAACTCCATGCTTTTAGGATCATAGACCATCAAATTCTATATGTGTAAGGTCACTTCGCACCATCAAAGTTCTCTTCTTCAACACCTCAAATACTTCCCAACACTAGAATATCCGCAGAGAATACTCCTTCAATCAGATTTAGGATCAAAATTTCCCAAGTGAGACTTCCGCGGAGTTGTTGTGAATGAAAACCTTTACACCAAAGACATGAAGGTGGGAAAGGTTGGGTGTGCTATCCTTTATTAGGATCTCATAGGGTGTCTCTTTTCTATTTTGGCTCTATTGTCACCCTATTCAACACATAACAAGCCTGTGTTAACCGCTTACAGCCCAAAGTATTTTTGGAAGTGAATACTCAGCAAGCATGGCTCTAGCGGCTTCCACCAAGGTTCGGTTCTTCCTTTCAGCTATCCCATTCCACTGAGGGGTCCTAGGGGCTGAGCAGTTGTGGCTAATCCCCTTGTCCTCATAAAAATCTCCAAATCTTTCATTCTCAAGCTCTCCCCCATAAGCACTATGGATGGTCAAGATCTCACAACCTAGCTTTTTCGGAATCCAAGTAAAAAATGTTTTAAACTCCTCAAAGGACTCATTTTTATGTGTAAGAAATCTAGTCCAAGTGAACCTCGAGTAGTCATCAATAATCACAAAACCATAGACTTTCCCTCCCAAGCTGGCAGTGCTAATGGGTCCAAACAAATCCATGTGAAGAATTTATAAAGGTCTAGAGGTGCTAATGTCCTTAATGGGGTGAAAGGTGGAGTGAACTTGCTTTCCTAATTGACAGGCATCACAAAGGTGGTCTTTTGAAAACTTGAGTTTAAGGACACGTCTAACTAGGTCTTTTTGGGTCACTTTCCTAAGGATTTTCATACTTGCATGACATAGTCTCCGGTGCCACAACCATGAATCATCAACCATTATTTTTAAGCAAAATGAAGCAGCACATTCAATGTTATTTAAATCAAGCATGTAGACGTTGTTGATCCTCTTTTCCTACAAAATAGTGTTGTTACTTAAATTTACAATGCATGAATTTATAAAGAATTACACGATGAAGCCCTTGTCACAAAGTTGACTGATGCTCAGCAGGTTGTGCTTCAATCCATCTACAAGCAAAATATTTTCAATCATAAGGTTCTTGGAATTACCATTTATACCTGAGCCTACCACCTTCCTGGTGGTGTTGTCTCCAAGAGTAACCTTGCCTCCAGTCCTGGACTCCAGCAAAACAAACTGATTGGCATCACAAGTCATATGTCAAGAGCATCTGCTGTCCAGGTACCACATACTCTCACGAGGCCTTTTATGAGAGCCCACCTGCAAGATTATCAAATGTCAGATATAGGAACCCAAATAGGTTAGGGTCCCCTCTTATGAAAAGTAGAATGAAATGCATGTGTGGTATGTTGTGGATTATGCAACTTAGGTCTCCACACCCAATGTGTACTATGGTGAACTATGCAAGTGTGTAAGATGTGTCCTAGCATGCCACAGGAAAAACATCTAACTCCAAGAAAAGGGTTTCTTAAATGGTTTGAGTTATAATGCCTCTTTCTAGGTTTTGGCTTTTGATCAAAAGTAGGTGTAATCCTAGTTTTCTTACATGTATCTAATTCATTTTGAATCTTCAAATTATTGCTTTTTAAGACTTCATTCTCAATCCTCTAATTGTTTTCCATCTCTTTAGACTTCTTAAAATCATAATGAAGTGAGGTGTGTGTGACTTTTAGTGACTCATGCTCTTCAATTAATTCACAATGTTTTTTGTTTAACTCATCAAATTCATCAAGTAGAGCCATATGATTTGAATAAATTATAGAATGATCTTTAGTCATAATTGCATGCTCTTTTTGTAACTCCAAAAATTCCAATTTTAAGCTTGCATGTATTTTCTTGAGTTTCCTATATGATGCATGAATTTTTTCAGAAACTTTAAGAAGTTGATCGTAGGAAAGTTCACATACCTCTTCTAGATCAAGATTATCATCTGCCATCAAGCATAATTTTGTTGTCTCATCTTCTGGTTTCGTCTCTGATGAATCCGATGCAGAATCAACCCAAATTGTTTTTTGAAGTCTCTTCTTGTCCTTCCTGAACTTGGGTTTCTCCTCACCCTTTCATTTGCTTGAGTGATCTTGAAGTGTAGGACAATCAGCTTTCACATGTCCAGGTTTCCTGCATTCATAACAGACAACATAAGAAGATCCCTTTGAATATTTATTATCCTTACCTTTTCTCCAATGATGCTTTTGCTTCTTCTTTAGAAAGCTTTTGAATTGCCTTGTGATTAAGGCAAATTCATCGCTTTCAGACCCGAAAGAGTCAGAATCCGATTTGTGAGCCTTCAGTGCCACCAATTTCTCCTTCTTCTTCTCACCTGTATCAAGATTTCTTTGATTCACTCCTTGCTCGTAAGCAATGAGCGAGCCAAGTAAGTTGTCAATTGAATAGGTGTTTAAATCCTTAGATTCAGTTATAGCAGTGATTTTAGCATCAAACGACGAAGGTAAGCATCTTAAAATCTTGTTCACTTTTTCAAAATTTAAAAGTTCTCTTCCTAATGCATGCAATGAAGTAACAATCTGAGTGAACCGAGTATACATGTCAGAAATAGATTCAGAAGGTTTCATACAAAAAAGTTCATAGTCATGCAAGAGAATATTCAAACGAGATTGTTTTACTTCATTGGTTCCTTCATAAGTAAAGCATAACCTATCCCAAATTTTCTTACCAGTTGAGCAAGTGGAAACACGCATGTAATCCTCAGATTTCAAAGCACAAAAAAAATAGTTCAAATATTTTGCATTCAATTGAGATAAATCTCTTTCATCGAAAGTCCATTCAGTAAAAGCAACTTCCATTTTAATTTCGTTAATTTCATGAGAAGGTAGAGAATACCCTTCTTTAGTAAGCATTCACATGCGATAATTAGTAGATTGTAAAAACATTGCCATATGGGTTTTCCAAAAATAAAAAGGTAGGTTATCAAATAAGGGAGGTCGTGTAATCGAATATCCTTCAGTTGTGTTATGATTCCCAAAGTTAGCCATGGATCAAATTCAAAAAATTTTCAAACTCAGTTTTTATGAATCCCGCTCTGATACAACTTAAAAGTTCGTTAGGGATGTTAAGCCCTATAGAGCTGGCCCAAGACTAACCAAGAGGGGGGGGGGAATTGGTATTTTAAAAACTTTAAGCAAAGCTCGACAAATTTCACAAACCAAAACTCCACAAAACAAATAATGTGAAAATTTAAGTGTGGAAGCAGTAAAAACAAGAACATAAATGTTTATAGTTGTTCGGTCAACTCGACCTACGTCCACTCCCCGGAGGTGCCCTCCGAGTATTACACTACAATCGTGACTCTCCTTTAGCCCCCACAGCTAGGTGGAGAAGCCTTTACAAACACCTCTTTTTGCCACACCCGGCAAGGAAGAGAACCTTCCTCCTTTTGCTTCCTCCTGAAGCAGGCAGAGAATCTCGATCACTTACTGAAACTTACCTCTCCCAACCCTTCCAAGGACAAGAGACTCTAGGGAAGAAGAAGTGGAATAATGCTTGGAGCAACCCCTTGTGAATCCCCTCACAAGCTCCCCCTCAAAAGATCCTCTCTCTCTCCCTCTCTCTCTCTCTCCTTTAGGTTTTCTCAAGTCAAGACAGTAGCCAAGGATGTTCAAAAATATTGAACTAAAGCTCTTAAATAGAAGAGCTTCAAAGGAGCTCATTAATTACAAGTTGCCGACTATATCGTCCAGGATGATATATAAATCATCCCGGCCGATCAGTACAAATCTCAGAAGATCGGCCAGAGCATCGCCCTGAATGCAAACTGGATGATTAAAAATTGGCTTGATCATCCTGGATGATCTCACGATCATCCCAGCCGATCAGTTCAACTCAGAGGAAAATCATCCTGAGCATCGCCCTGAATTCAAGCTGGTAGATCCCGATCGTCCAGGAGCAACTAAGGATTTTAGAATAGATCGTCCTGGCCAATCCTTAGATCGTCTAGGATGATATGATCGTATCAATCATCCTTAATTTATTTTCTTGATTGTCTGATAAATTAAGGCATAATTGTGAATATCGTCCAGGCCGATCAGAAATTGTCTTGGCCGATTACCAAAATTACAGAATACCTTAATTATTTATGGCGATAATTTATTTCTGTTTCGAGTCTATCATCCTGGTCTATCCAAGTTTTGTTCAGGCCGATTGGCTAGTGACAGCTGCCTTAATTAAGAATCCTTGATTAGATTTTCTGTTTTAAGCCAGATCGTCCACGATGATGTAAGTATTGTCCGGGCTGATATGAGTAAAAAATAGGAATTCTAAGTCTCTCAAGTGTGCGTGTGTGTAGGGTTACTTTGTATCAGTTAGACCAAAGCTTACAATTGACTCAAGAAGGGAAAAATAAAATTACAGACTAACTCAACCCTAATCTACCCATTCTTGAGCTGGCTTTATTTTTCCGTCTGATCTTTTGATTCCTAAAAAATTAGTAGTAAAAGGCAGTCCCAGATAAGTAAGAGTGTTTGCCAATCATCAAAACATGGTTCATGGACCTGAATTTGCAACACATTTAGCATTTCAAACTCATTGAGCCCAAACCCTAGCCCTAGGTCAACCTGTTTGACCAAGTCAACCTAGGTTGACCACTTCAACCTTTAAGCTATTTCTATTTCAATCTAGCCTAAAATACATTTAAAAACTTCATCAAATTCTTTTGGTCACACCATCTAGTAAGCTTGATATGATTGACCATTTTAACCCAGTCACTAGTTGACTAGGTCAACTAAGTTTGACTCAGGTCAAATCAAGTTTGATTATGCATATATATTATATATTTCAAATTCAAGACTTTTAAACCCTATTAAGCTTTCAAAATCAGTCCATATCATGGCTTAAACTTTTTTAAATCTTAGGTACTCTATATTTTATTGGAATTGACCAAGTCAACCACTGGAGATTTGGTCAAACTATCTTAAAACTCCCTTCATATGCTAAAGCTCTAAATCTTAGGCATCAAACTCCTTTCAATACTTCCAACCAGCTCAAACCCGCTCCCCCATGCCACCTAGGCAGCCATGTTGACTATTGTCCAGTTAAATCGGTCAACAAACTAGTAAAACCCTTTAAAATGGTCTACTTTCCTAGCCTAGCCAAATCCCTCTCAAAGCCAGCTGGTTAGGGTTTCCAAGAGAGCTAAAGCTCTCTAATCAACCTCTAAACTAAGCCCAAGCTCTAGTTTAACCAAAAGGAGAAAGAATGGTCCCCTCCACCTCAAAAGGCATCCAATGGAAATGAGGCAATTCCAGCCCATACCCCTACTGCCCAACGGCTTGGGACACATGTTTAGCATCCAAGGGAGGTCTCTGATACATCAGGGCCATCCCTTTTTTTCAGATCAATTGAATAGGGTAAAACATCCTTTGGAGCTCTCATTCTATTCCAAACATTCTCTTACTTGCTCAAGCTCTTCTAGCTGAACTCCCAGTTCGTTCGAGCTTCCCAGACATCCCCCCACCCATTTCAAGCTTAATTCAGCTGGTTAAAGCTCGTCGGCGATAAGTTTCTTGGTGAACTAAGCTCAAATCCGTCCAAAGCTTGTAGCATCCATTCCAAGGCATTTTGATTCGAGACTTCAACTAAGGAGACATACGAGGATAGTCTACAAGTTCAACCGAATCAAAACCTAGCAGATCTAATGGTAAACACTCCTCAAAACCTTAGCCCTAGGTTATACACTTAGTGTTAATTAGCTTTTATAAAGTATTTTTTAAGCCATAAAACCTATTCCCCATATTTTCTATTCATGAGGAGTAGCTAAGTTTAGAATTTCAAGCAATTTGATCCACCCGATCGAGAGAACGTGATAAAAACCCTATCTAGGGTTCATTCGTAACGCCCTATAGGTGTACGTTTTCTAGACCATTGATTGCTCAATGAACGGTCCAGATCGGGCCCTTCCGCCGCTCTATTTAATTGCGGATCCGGTCCCACAGTTGATCAAATTGTCAGACCAAATCATCACTGTCAATTTGAAAATGCAGAGGACCCAACAGGTGTTAACCCGCATCCGACGCGAATTATTGATACCGCGTCCTGTGGTATCATTCGACAATCATTGCTGGTGGCACAATGATGACATCGCGGTTCGAGATACCCAATTCAGAACTTCCATGTAGCCCCCGCCGCCTTTTTGTTAATCTAATTAATGATTATTAATTTTAAAATGCACTTTAAATTAAAAGAAATTCAAAAAATTGTTTAAAAATTAAATATTAACTAAAAAAATACATATAATATATCAAACTAATCGTGCTTTAATCCTCTTTAATTTAAAATTAAAATCATTTAAAAATATTTAATATAATTTCAATAATTTTAAAACATTAAGAATTTGATATTTTAATTATTAATTGATTAAAATAAATCAAATTAATTTCATAATCTTAAAATAAACTTATTTTAAACTTAATTCAAATCAGTGAATGAATTTAGAATATTAAATATTTTAAAATTAATTTAAATTTAAAATATTTCTCTTTTAAATATTTTAAATACTTTAAAAATAATCAAATTTTCATGTATGATATATATATATATATATATATATAATATCAAAATTCTCAAAAATTTTAATACATGATTTAAAATTAATCTCTGATTTCAAACATTGAGACATTTTAAGTAATTTTAAATATTTAACCATTTCAATATTTAATTAAATATTATATTAAATATTTTCAAAAGAAAAATTAAAAGTTTATTTTTAAATTATTTTAATAAACTAGAGGATCTCAAAGTATTTTGAAATTATTTTAATTATTTTAAATATTTGATTTCAAGATTTATGTTGTTATATTTAGGTATGTATATATTTTAAAATTTTATTTTAAAATTATATACATGTTAAATTTTGAACATTTGAGAGATCCCTTGAAATTTTAAATATAACTTGAGCTTGAATGAATAGCATTAGTGGGAGTGGTGGTTAATAAATGAGTAATTACTTTGTTAATTATTCATTGATTAATATCTTAATTAATTAAGCTTTATTTGCATGTTTAGGGTGCACACACTCACTTAGTTTTAGGCTCTCCTAGATTTAAGAATTTGAGTGTGATTATGAATAGCATTAGGGTGTACACACTCACTTAGTTTACATACATGTTAAGTTCAAGGGTTAGCAAAACATTGATTTCATCCTAAAAAACTTAGCGACATCATTAAGGACAATAATTAAGGACATATCTAGAAAACTTTCATTAATTTTAGAAATTAAAATAGATTTTCAATACAATTGAAATTTAAATCATTCAAACATAGTGACATTCTCTGCTCTAGAAAAAATTCTAACTGAGTTTTGAAACCATTAAGCTTTTTAATTAATTTACTTATTTTTAAACTTTTAATTAACGCTCAAATATTCCAAAAAAACATAATAATTCAAATTTAAATCATAAAAATACACATAATACCTCATATTAACCAGAATTGAACCCTTAACACAAGAAAATCAAAACCCCTTTGATTTGATATTAAATTTAAGCTTAATTGACTTTGAAGTGAAATTTAATATTTAATTAATTTAATTAAATAAAATAATAAAAATTTCAAAAAATTCTTAAACACTTGATAATCCTTCCTTAGATCATTTTGAATCTTTGGACGTGATTTCAGGAAGTTCGGAACTCAATTAAATTCAAATCATAAAAACCCCCTTAATTAAACCAATTTAAAAATTCAAATAATTACACAAACTTTGAAAAATCATAACTAATTTCAGAAAATATTAAATTAATCAAAATCAAAGGCATTCAACTAAAATGAAAATATAATATTTATAAAAAAATTCAAACCTTTAAAAATCAGTCAAAGTCAAAAAGTCGACAATCTAGTCAAACTTAAGTCAAAATTAAGTCAAAACATCAAAAATTCATAACTTTTCATAAAAAACTCCAAATCCAGCAAACTTCAAGTCTAATTACTCATTAAAAGGTCTAATATTTAAAAACAATATCAAAACTCTAGAAATCTAATTAAACCTAAAAGTCAACTTTTGACCTTTTAATTAAATGATTAAAATAATACAAAAAATTCTAAAATTTGATAATTAGTTTTAAATTCCAAAAAAAGTTAAATCAATGTTTAAATCACGCAACAAACCTCTTAACACATAATAACCACTCCAAAAATGAAGTTTTGAGGCTTGACTACTCTGGGCTGCGGCTACGTGTCATAAGGAGGCTTTGTTCCTCGAGCTCGATGACAGAATGCCAAAAATGGATTCAATGGAGTATTAAAACCTTAAAATTAAATGATTATTAATGATTCATTCAAATTAAAAAAATCCTTAATCTAATCATATAAATCAAGTTTTTAGGCTGGACTATTCTGTGTTGCGAGGCTACGTGTCCTAAGTAGGCTTTGTTCCTCGAGCCTGGTGGCACAACGCCACAAACCAGTTGATAGAATACTTAACTCAATTCAAACCTTTAAAACCAGAAACTAATCAAATTTAATTTAAATTTAATAACTTTCATACCTTGAATCAAATCAAACTACTTAAATGTACTTGTTACCATTGGATAACCCAGGCCTACGAGGCTATTAGCTTAGCCCAAGAATGGTGAAATAATCTGTACGGCCTCTGTGAGAAACAAAGGTGGTGATAAATAAATAATTTAAAACACATCTTAAGTCTAATTTCAAACCACTAATACTTAAACTTTAACCAAACTTTTAATTCCAACCCCAATCAAATTACTTAACTATGCTGGTTACCACTAGGTAACCCAGGCCTACGAGGCTATTAGCTTAGCCCTAAGGAAGGTGAAATAAACTTCATGGCCTTTGTGAGCGATAAAGATGGTATCCAACAAAAAATTAAAAAGCAATCTTAAAATCAATTTCAAATTATTAAGATTTAAACTTGAACTAAAATTTCCCCTTAAAAATTTTAACCAATCAAACCTTTATGCAATTTTAATCAAATGTTCTATATAGGATATATCAAAACCACATGATGTTTACACACACTTTAGATGGTTTGCTAGGACATCCAACTCTAGTCTTATGCTAGGCTGGTGTTTTACTATCCTGTTGTTGTGTGCTGGATTTTTTGAGCTTTCACTACATACTGGTTGATAGTAGTAGAATTGATGTGATTGTTTATTTAATTTTTGCACTATATGATATGATTTATTATGCGATAGATTACCCCTAGGATAAGAGAAATTTATACTAACTCTATCTTATGCAGGTGACCATGCTTGTACAGGGCAATTACAAATAAAGGGGACATAAATTAAAAATTAATATATGTTTTTCACAGGTGCTTCAGACTGCTTAAGTCGCCCTTTAAATTAAAAAGAGCATGGCCAAGCATGGATGTGATTTGGGCATTTTAAATTTGATTAATATAACTGCTTGAGATTGATTATAACTTCTTGAGATATTTTAAAATATAACTACTTAGGATAACCCTACAGGTTGTACTTGAGTCTAAAATTTTCAATTTTAATTAATATAATTTCAGATCAATTAATTAAGTTATATTTAAAGTGATTTGAGATGTGATAAATATATATATCCTACTTAGATTCCAAAGAGGAGAGGACATCCCTCAGGGGAGAGTCGTCCTCCATTTGGAAGCATAAGTGAGAATACTTTAAGTATTCAAAGAGGAAAGATAACATCCCTTTCAAGGTGGAGTTTTTTTTCACTTGGATATCCAAACCCAACGATTTAAGAAGCCTTGTAGAAGGATAAAGAAGTGGATAACAAGAAGAACCTCAATTCTCAAAGTCACTTATACCTTAAGAGTATAATCTGGGTTGTAGTCAGTGGTACCTGGCCACTTTACTTTTCTTACAAACCCTGGGTTGTAAAATTAAGTGGCACTTGCCACATAGACTTTCAGTTTGAGTATTAATTTAATTGATTTAAATATTTAAGTGATTATTATTGTAGATTGTGATATTAAGATTACCTACTTTTATTAGTTTTTTAGCGATTATTACATGTCGATCTTGTCTTACCCGATTAGAGGCTCACGAGGAATCATTAAAAATTTTCTATTTTAGTCAAATTTAAAATATTTAAGCTCATATAGTAACTCTAACTCTTAAGAGGTAAGCCCGGGACTGTCGGGAGTTTTTTATAACATATTTGCTGCATTTTCTTTCCATTTGTTAGGCACCTCCCTACCTGCGGGTTCTAGCAGACCACCTGGCCTATAAGAGTGCATATTTTTCAAGGGGAGTTTGTATATTTAGGATAAAATCTATTTTTAAGCCTTTTTAAAAAACTTCTACATATTTGATTTAAGCATTTGAGTTAACATGCATGCATCGCATTAATAACAAATTAAATTGAGTCTAAAACTTAATTGCATTTTTATTTCAAATTTCATATAACCCAACATAAGTCAAGGGGCCAAATTAAGGACTACTCTAAACGTCGGCCCCATTCTAAAAAAAAACTCAATCTTAAGTAATGTTCCCCCTACTCTGCATTAAAGATCAGATACATGTTTTTAAAGCACCTAGGTGGTTTAGCTGGCTTCTTAATCTAGGCCGGGGTAAGTCCAGATCTGTATTGCATTAGCTAGGCTCGGGTCACTAATTTTTAGTACCCACTTTAGACTTAAGTTTTGAGGCAGGCTCAGGCTATAAGCCCTCAACCTCTGGGAACTAGATCCCAATCATCTAATAAAATTAATAAGTCAAACTTAAATCTCTTTCAATCAAATTCAAGCCCAACACTTAGGATAGATTGGGGCACTTCTGAATTGTTTCAGAATCCCAGGTGCCTCCTACTCTTTTTACTTTGATCTCTAGAAATAAGGGTTCAATTTTGAACCAATCCCAATTGAAAACTCTAACCCTTACCTCCTTTGACATCTAGCTTTAAAAATTGAAATAAATATTGTATTTCTATTTTAATTGAGAGTATTTGTAGGAAACTCCTGTTTTCCTACAATATAATTAACTACGATGGCTTGCACTCGTAGGAGATTTAGAAATCCATATCTAATTTTCAAAATCAAGCTTTTCAAAACTCTAATTAATTACCTTTAGGATAATCAATAAACAATATCTTCTTTCTTCGGGAAGATATATCATCCTATTGTTATGATTTTGATTATGATAATGTTCTCTTACCTAAATTATTGTAGTCAAATATTTGATCAAACATCATTTTGATCCTCTAGGATTATATGTTATCTTCTCTTAAGTTTGACTACAATAATGATGATAAACTTAAAGTTTTAAAATCTGAAACTTTTAGGGAAAGATATGTTCACCTTTTGAGGTGATATATTATACATTATAAGCGTTCGATTTCAAAATTAAATTTTCAAAAATTTCAAGTTTTCCAAGGAGAATTAAAATTTTCAAACAATACATTTTTCAATCAAACATAAGCACATCATCATCTAACAAAATAGGAATTTCTTTAGGGTACTTAGCAAAGTTATTGACTTGCACACGTACATGCACAAGGTAAGTTAGGTCTTCTGATCTGTCAAGGCATCCACAGTAAGAGGAATGCCAACCTTACTAGCAATCCTCGAAATACCCTCAGAGTTCTAACAAACTAGAGGAAGATTAAGTATTTTAATCCATATAGGCACATAAGTGAAGTCTTCCCTCCTAGGAGAAAAATGGGGAGACCACTTCTATAAAATGAAAGATTTACCTAGGAAAAACCAAACCCCCCTAGACCAGGCCATGTAGTAATCCTCCTTAAATGAAAATGCAAAAGGATGAAGCCATCATTAGGGTAGAGAAGCTGAAATGAACCTTTTAGTTCCCAACTTTTATGAATGGCTCATAGCAAAGCATCATAGAAAGGCCGTCAACCAATAGAATAACCAACAAGGCACATGTTCCAGTCTTGAGCACCTTCGGTGAGGGAATCACCAATAATAGGAATAACTTTAGGCTCATAAGGGTAAAAGGAGAGAGGAGGATCTTTAGTAGCTAGGTCCGAAGGGGCGACTATGTTTTTCGAGTTGCAGGGGGAAGAAGTCGTGGCTCCATCAGAAGGAGAAATAAGTGAAGGGAAGTCAAGAGGGGAGATGGAGGAACCCATGTAGTGGCAGAGAGAGTCCTCCGACCAAGTTGGAGGGGGGAGAAAGGAGGGGAGGCAGGAACTAGGAGGAAGATAAAAACCTTAGCGGTGCTCCCGCCTAAAAAAAAAATTCTATATACAGAAATAGTTCGATACAAAAGAAGTTAACGTGAACCATTTCTCATGTTTTCTCTAGTAACCTTTTGGTTTGGTTTGTTTTTCTGGAGTATATCTACTCTTTCAGTCTGAACTTATCTTTCATTCTACTATGGGATAAATATAACCATTACACATTTCTGCTGCTGCTTCTTTTCTTTCTATGTTCAGGTTATCATGTTCTGCATCTATCTTCGTCTATTCTCCTGTGCTGCTGATTTGATTACTAGAGGGTCAATCAGAGGTGTCTCTGATGCTGGTGCTCTATACTGTTGTGTTCTGATGTATATTTTATCATTTCTGAGTGCATGCCTTAAATTATTCTCTTTTCTTTAGGAAAATTAGAGGCGAATTCCATTAATTGTAGAGTTTCTTAAATGAAAATTTAGCCATTGCATAAAATGGTGTCTCAATATTTAAGATTTAAGCTTCTTTTATTTAAGAGGTTTCACAATCTCTCTCACTTAAGTAACTAGCATTCTCGTAAGTATTTCTATCCTAGAATCATTCAAAGTGATAGCTAGTATTTGTAAATCTTTAAAAAATTCTAAGTAGAAATCTTTGAAAGTGTTAGCTTCAGAATTATCCCATATAAGACTCATAGAAGAAGTGACATTAATAGGGATAGAAATAATGGTGTTTTTGAAATGAGGGGAGAAGGAAGCTGGGACATTCCAGTTCTTGTCAAAAATTAGAACTTAAATGATAGCATTACTCTCAAAAGAGCAATTAATGGTTAACACAGTAGAAAGATAATAGAGATTTGATCCCTTATGCTAAAGGTCCCAATAGAGAGATATTGGTGACATTATATTAATCTCAAAAGAGAACTTATGTTTAACAAATGAAGTAGTGTGGCTGATGCTTTCCAAAAGGCAGAAGAGTTGGAATTAGATGGTTTCCATGGTGAAGCGTATATAGAATAGAGCCAATATAAAATAGGGGACCTAAAATTATATAATCAATTGATAACAATGCAATTATATGTAAACCTAAGGGCTTGAGGAGCTGGGACCCCCAACCCCCCGCCCCCCCCCCCCCCCCCCCCAATGTACAAGAGATTGGTAGGATTCCCTCAAATATATTAGATGAGTTTCTAGCCTAAAATATAAAAAACAAAGTATTTTAGGCACAGATTTTCCTCATAAATTTACAAGTAAGCATTTTGGGGCAAACACATCAACAAATCAAATATGCTTATAGTATTACACTTATAGTATTATTTTTAGAAATTAAGCCTACCTGCAGAAGGCAGTGCCTTAGTTTTCGAACCAGACAAATGGTTAGGAACTTTCTTTAACAAATAGGATAAATAAAAAATCTTAGCTCTCTTAGATGAAATGGGAATGCCAAGGTATGTGAAATTGGAGCAAGGAGTTGGGATGTTAAGGATGTTGCAGATATCAGTAGAGGAAGGGAAATTCAGATATGTAATCACGAATCTTTTTTCAAGATACACATGTAAACCAATGTAATTTGAAAAGCTATTAAGGATTTTTATAAGAGAGGCGACATTTTGAGTATTGGCTTTCCAAAGCACCACAAGGTCATCAACATAAAGGAGATATAAAATGCTATAGGATCCCATATTAGCACCAACAAACCCAACATAAGCAATCTCCCCATTAATGAGACAAGAGAAAGCATACAAGATTCACATTTAAACTAATGTATTCTCTATTGTTTCATCTCAATTTTGTGATTTCTATTTGATTATCTCAAATTTTTGACCCATCACTGATTTTGGGATTTTTGGAGCTTACAATATTTTTGTGGAAGCTCTTTTTCTTTTTTATATACTGTAATCATCTCTTTTTTGTAATCTTCATTTTTGTTAATGAATGGACTTAGCCCCTAATTTTCCAAAAAAAAAAAAAAGTTATTGGAGGGTCATGCATTACGTAGATGATGATGAATGCTTGCTTTAGGAGTTCCCTTCGAGGGTTGATGTGGCAACCTGCTTGGCATTTGGAGGGCTCTTTGGCTATCAGGGGATGTTCTTCACTATTTGATTTTTGCATGCCTAAAGGAATTTTGATCTCTGGAGCATTTTTTTTTAAAGAATTGTAGGGGCATAAACCTAATTTCCATTGAAAAGAAAACTTGTTACATGTGAGAAGAACTAGTTACAATAGAAGGATATAGAAAAATTATGTAAAATACCAACAAAAAACGAGCAGAAAAGCTCACAAAGACCTAGTGAAGAAGATCACCGAAATTAAACATGAAACCTAAAATGAGAGGAAATAGATGTGTATATGTCTCAAAAAGGCTCAGAATAAGAAGAATTACATTGATGATTATGAGCCAATAATCCCTTGGTTGCATCCATCACTATACATAATAGGTATGGGCTTAACAGGTAGCCCTGCATAAGGCCAACAAATAAGAAAAGAAAACCCCTCTAAAGTACCATCTAAATAGATGAAAAAATAAACATCAGAGATCCATGCTTTAATCCATTAGATGAAGATGCAAGGGAATCCTTTTTGAGCTAATCTTGCAAGTTAAAATTCACTTGACACACAGTCAAAACCTTTTTTAATATCTAATTTTGTAGACATGAGCCTCATGTTTGTAGATTTTCTGGAATAGTGCAGAAGTTCCATAGTAAGAATTGTATTGTCTATAGATATCCGTTATTTTAAGAAAACCAACTGGTTCTCTTTTTATGATAGTTGGAAAAAGAGGTTTAAGTCTTACAGATAGAACTTTGTCAATAATTTTATAAATGGTGTCACAAAGAGATATGGGCCTGAAGTCAGTAATGGAACTAGCATGGTTCAATTAAGAATTAAAGCAAGTGTAATGACCTTAACACCCCTAGGCATGTAAGATTTGTTAAAAATATATTTCATCATTTTACAAACATTCGGGACCACTAGCAACCAAGTAGACCTGTAGAATTCAAAATTAAATCCATTGGGACTAGGAGCTGAAGTGGAAGAGCTAGAGAAAACAACCTTCGTAATTTCACTATCAATAACATGGAGGGTAAGGGAGTCTGCTAGATGCGTATGGAGCACAACACCAGATGGAAAATGACTGACATCCGGGGTAGGGTAGGTGGAGAGTTATAAAGAATCTAGAAGTGATTGATGGTGGAGTCAACAACATCAACATAGCTAGAGAAGGGGTCAGTCTTGGCCAAGGTGATAGAATTTAGGGAGATTTACATACATACCACTTAATACTATTCTATTTACATATTTAACACTTAAAACTTTAATATTACATAAATACCACCCATAGTTCATTTTCATACCAAATATGAGTGGTAGAAATGAAATATATGAGTGGTAGGAAAGAAATATAAGTGGTATATTTGATATTAAAATAATATAGGGTGGTATGCATGTAATATTAAAGTTTTGGGTGTTAGATATGTAAATAGGATGTTATAAAGTGGTATGTATGTAAATTTCCCTAGAATTTATTATTATAGTTTTTTTCCTTATGTGGATCTTAAAATATAGAAATTTGAGATCATCCACTCCATGTGCTAACCATATAGATTTTCCCTCCGAATAATCTAGGAGGCTCATGCAGAAAAAATTTTCACCATATTGAAGTTTATACTCTTAAGCTCACAATAATACTCCACATTCAGAGGGTTAGAACTCAACTTTTCAATACAATCACCTTGGTTTAATTAAAGGTCAGATAGGTGCTTGGCAACTGCATTTGAAGTGGCCCAATCCTTAGTCTTAATAGAGGATTTTTGTTACTTAAGCCTTGAGTAAAAATCCAGTAAGGGGTTGCCAACAGGTTTAGCAGCAAAAACTAAGATAAGGATACTCCAAAACTTGTCCAATTTTGTCCAATAATTTTTAAATAGGAATATGTGATGATTAGGAACAATGAATCCTAGATGCATAATTAAGGGAAAATAATCAGAACATTTAGGTACGAATAGGTAATATTTCAAATTCAAAATTTTGCCTAATTTAATGAACGATGGAGTTTTTAATTATAACTGATCATCTAATATGATGTGGTGTTTGTACTATATGATTAGTTCTATTTCAAAATTATTTTCTTATGAAAAATAAAATATTTTAATTAATTTTTATAACACCAGATCATACAGAATGATCTAGATCATACTGTATGATATATAAAAAGATTAAAATATTTAATATTATTTTTGCTCCCCTTATGTGTGCGTGCACGGTCACCAGGCTATCATACACCCTTACAGGACTTGACTCAAGAAGTTAAAAATAAATAAAAGAAAATTACAAACTCTTTCAACATAACCTATTTTACCCAATCTTCAGCCCTGAATCTTCGAAGAATGGTGCATGTTGTATCTAAAATGTTAGTCAACACACAATGTGAGAGGACGATAGTGAGATTTCTATGGAGAGGAATCGGAGTTTCACCAGCCGCAGGATGGGTCCGAGCTCGTGAATTGAAGTCCCTTGGAAAAGGGCAAAGAATCACCCGTCAGTCTTTGGAAGAGTCCGAGGCTCGCGGTTTTTATTTTCTCTCTTACGTTTTATCTTCTATCTTTCTTTGTTTTTGTTTTGTTCCCTCTTTTTTTTCCTAGACATCGTCTTTCTTCATCCTCCCCTCTCAACCCCTCGGCCAAACCACCATACCAAGCTCCACAAATTTTTCCACATAGCCGCCGGCCACCTTCACCCGATCCCACCCTCTTGGCCGCCGACCACCTTCCCCTATTAGCTCCTCCACCGCCGGCTACTCTTGTTTGTCTCCATGAATGAGGAGTCAATGTCACCTTAATGCTTATCTAAAGAGTTCAAATAATTTAGGAAATTATTTTCATCCTTTAAAATTCGAATTTTGAATTTCAAATAGTTTCCTAAATTAGAAAGCTATTTTAGGAAAGTATCGAATCTCATTCATGATGTAATTCAAACTTAATTTGGGTGATTTAATTTTGGACGGTTTCCAAATTTTCAAATTCCACTAATTTGAAAATTAAATTCTTTCCTAATTTATCATTCTATTTTTGAAAAGTTTCTAACTTGACACTATTTTGAATTCAAATTTAAATAGTGCCAATTAAATACTTTCCTAAGTTCCAATCCAATTTAAGCAAGCTTGTACACATGGCACCCAATCCCAATCCCCCATGATCTTGCTGCCGCCCCCCTCTTTAATAGCCAAGCAATTTCCATTTAATTGTTTCCTAATTTTAAGTTCCTCCTTTGGAAATAATTACAATTCCCGTAACAGTTTTGTTCCTCACATCCAAATTCTCAAATCTCCATTTAATTGCTTTCCATTTGTATTATTCTCAACTTGGACAATTTGATTTATTTCCAAATCACTGAATTAATTTTTAGCTGAAAACCCCACGTCCCCTCCTCATTTAATTCCTTCCCAACTCATATTTTTCCCGTTGGAATTAAATCCCTTTTTCCTCTCAAGCTCTGCCGCCCCCTCCTCTATCCTAGTTGCACTAGAAAAGCTTTTCTAGTGCAGAACCTGATGCTTGGCATTTACCTTCAGCCTTCTCATAGCCATTAAGGCTTGACTCCTCCCTCAAATTCAGCCACTACATTTAATACACCACAAAATACAAATTCCATAAATCAAGGCATCATCCTTGCTGCCTTCCAAGTTGAACACCAATTGTCCTGCGCCACCTAACAATCAGTACATCTTAGGAAAGTTACCAGCTGCTGTCCTAGAGTTTATCCTGCAATCAAGGAAGACTCCCACTGTATTCAAGCCATCAAGAGTTTGCAGGAATTCTCCAGTGCAACCCTGTGGAACTCCACCTCTCCCTAGCACAGCCTCCTACCAGTTCTATATCAAATAAATCATCAGCTAAAGGGGGATCCGCCCATAAATAATATTTTTTTACTACTTCTTTAAATAACTATCAATTTTTATATAAAAAATCTGATTTAAAAATAATAAAAAGTATAGTTTTGCCCGTGTCTTACTACTAGGTTTTCTCAAATCCTTGCAATGTCAGTGACGAGCAACGCGGCACGTAACGGTTTGAACGACACTCTTCCACCTATACATTCACCGTCTAGTCCCCTGGTTCATGGCCTCGCCCAGTTAACTGCCACCCACCATCGCCACCCTGTTATAATCGACGGGATGCGTGACGGTCCACCGCCCTTTAATGACGGCTTTCGCGAGTCACGGCTGCTTCTGCCGGCGTTGATCGAGGAGCAACTCGCGGATCAGTACCATGAGATACAGGGCTTGCTTCTCGATAACCAGGGGTTGACGGCTACTCACGTCACGCTAGAGCAAGAACTTGCTGCCGTCCATCACGAGCTCCATCGCGTCTCCCACGCCGCTGGGTCTATGCAGGCTGAGAGGGATGCTGAGTTTCGGGAGGTATATCTTTTCTCATTAATCAATTATAATAATAATTTTTTTAACTTTTGTTTTTTTTGTTTCCTCGTTCTGGGGTTCTCTATTTTTAAATGTTTGAGCGATGGATAGTTTTTGTGCTTAAATTCATTGTAAGCTCTATGGAAAAAGGATTTAAAACCTGTCCGTAGGGAAAGCTCAGCGATAATTTTTTGAAAGCCCTATCTATCGAATCTGTTTGTGCTCATTGGTTCCTCATATATCTTGTTGATTTCCAAATTATGTACATTGTGGAACAAGTACTAATTGCATCATTCGATGATTAAAAAAAAAATCTACATGAAGCGAGTTTATGAAATGAAAGTGGAATCATGCTTGATGCTGATAAATCTTATATTAGCATGTAGGCCATAAATCTGGCCATTCTTTATATAGAAGTGCAATTTAAGCATATTCTTGTAACACACAACGATCCTCCTTATGGAATTGACAGGTTTATGACAATTCCATGAAGATGAATGCAGAACTTAGTGCTGCTGATGCGATGAGGGCTGAGCTCATGCATGTTCAGGGTGAAATAGAAAAGTTGAATGTAGAACGGAAGGATCTTACAGCCAAAGTTCAGATGCTTACCCAAGACATGGAGAGGGCCTCTGCCGAATTGCAGCGGGCTTTGGCAATTAAAGCTGAAATTGAAGCCATGAAGCAGGAAGTGCAGCGTACTAGGTATATTTTTGGTGCCCTTTGCCTTTATTAATCCTTTAGGCAAATAAAAACGACATTTGTATTAGTATAATCCTCTTGTGAAGTTAATTCTTTTTAATTGGGTTCGACTGAGAAATTGTTGATTCATTGAGGTTTTGTAGAATGATTAGATGCCTCATAAGGGTAAAAAGTTCTTAGCTATATTCTTTTTTCAGCAAAAGGATGACATGGGAAATCGGCTTACTTTATTTGATCTTTAAAATGGAGATAAGCTTGGGAATGCGTTGATTTACAGGGATGCTATAAAGTACGAAAAGAAGGAATATGCTGATAATTATGAGCAAGGTTAATTACTAGAAAAAAATCTAATATTGATGGCTCGCAAAGTAGAAAAGCTACGCCTAGAGGTGGCTAATGCTGAGAAGAAGGCTGGAGAGGGAGAAGCTGCTGGAAATCAAGGTACATGCGTCACTTTTTTCCTGCAATTGACAGATCAAAGTTGCTCATTCAACTTGGTTTTGTGAAAATAGGCACTAACAATCATCACGTCCAATTAATAATGAAATGATATTGAAAATTTGATAATTATAATAGGAGAAAATTAACTAATTTCCTCAAAATCAATTCTCGATCAAAATCAAAAGCATTATGCTAACAAATAACAAATTATGTAGAGGAAATATCTGAGGAATGAATTTAGCATAGTGGATAAAAATCTGATCTCACTTCATTGCAAGATGACTTCCAACTGAAACAGTAGTCGCATGTGCGTGCAATTCTATATATTCTCAGCAAAGAATTGAAAATATGAAGCTATTTTTCTCAAATTCTGTAGCAATAAGAGTTTATGGAGGACCTTTGGGCCTTCCTATGGCCCTATAGGATAATGAGAAATTATTCTGTGCGGAGTTCGAATATAGAGGATCTTACGGATTATTGCGTACCCTATGCGTAAGCTATGCCTACACTCTACGTATTTACTGCGTATTTGTAGGTACGCAGTAAATAAGCAGCAAATAATTAGTTGTGAGGATTTGCTGCATGCATATCTACGAATATGTGCACGTTTGTATTTATGTATTTAGGTTAAATTTCCTTCTTAATTTGATGTCTTGTCTTACCAGTTGCAACTCTTATAGTATCTTTGCTTTTTTTTTGTGAAGAAATTCAATTTGGTTTCCATTCTATCAACTACTTTACTTTGCCATGTATCAGGAACTTGTATCTCCGTTTCAGTTTTAATTTTGGAAACTAATTTTGTATTTTTTAACTGCAGGCTTTGTTGGGAACTATAGGAACCCTGATTCTAGCTATAGAGGAAACACTCATCCTTCTGGTTATGGCATGAATTCTGTGCGTCTGCTTCACTTGCACCAAAAATGAATAATCTTATATATTTTTATAAAATTTTATGACATTGTTGCATTTTAAGGTTCCCGGAGGTGTTGATACTGGAGCACAATGTGCAGCTTCATTTGGTCCTGGACATGGTTCTTGGAGTGCTTATGGGCAGAGATAAAATAGTAGGTTTTGACTGATTAAAACTTCTTTTGCGACGGATAGAAAGCTATTTTTAAAAGCAGTAAGAAAGCTATCTCAAATGAAGCTTAAATATTTCCCTTGAAATTCTTTCTGAATCCCCTTGAAGTGATGTTTACTAACATTCTAGGCTAGAAAACTGAAATCTGTGAGACCTGACTTGTGATGGTGGGATTTTTAGTTAATCATTATGAGTATTATTAGTTTGGATTTTGATTATTTTGATGTAGCAGTTAAATCTAAGTAGCCTAGAAGTCTAGCATCAATGAAACCCTCTCTGTGTAGTTGAAAACGGCAAATAGAGTACATTGATCAAGAAGGACCGAATGATCCTCAATTCTGATTGTTTTCCTAAAAAAAAATTTTCTTTGCTGATGAATGGTGGTTTGTTCGCTTGATTCTTCTTTAAGATTACAGTGCAATGAAGAGATGTTTCTTTCTTTCTTTCTTTATTTTTTTTAAATCTTTTACATATATTTTATGTACTATTATTAAATATAATTTGTGGAGCTTGGTATTATTAGTATATTCAAAAATTACCTAAATACTCGAGACATCAAAACTTTGAGGCCTTTCTTAGGCACAATTAGAATTAGGTTTTATTTGAGATAGTTTTTTTACTAATTTTTAAAATATTTTTTTAATAAAAATTTTTATTTAATTAGAAATCTTCTTTATATTTAGTTCTAATATTTTTTTTTTATACTTTTGTGATAATTTTATTACACAATTTTTTTCTTCTTTTTTCTTGCTTAACTTTTTTTAAACAACTTTTTTAATATGTTTATATTATTTTAATATTTATATATTTTTATATTGAATTTACCCCCTGAATTGAAGTTGATACCGCCCTTGACACAAAGCAAAATAAGATAGTTTTCTTACTGTCTTATAAAGTTATCTTAGAAAAGAATTTTTTTTAAAATTATTATAGAAAATAGTTTTTTATTTTCAAAAAAAAAAAAATAGTCATATAAAAATTATGATTGAGCTTTAAAAAGAAAAATAGTAAAAAAAAAGTCTCAAATAAAAAGGATTTGCCATGCCATGCTTGGAATAACTGAAAATCTCAGCCACCTCTTCATTGGATTGGAGGAAACACTGACTCGAGGAGGATTTCCAAGTAGATTCTTTTGGAGATTTTTAAACAAAATGCAAATATCTAATATTAATGATTCGTTGTCCAATCAACCCAACCATCCACTTTATGCAACTAAAAAAATAAATATGGCTCAAATGAATGATTAGCAAACATATTGAGAGCCAAAAGCAGTAAAATATCATTGTTGGTAGAGGATAAATGACACTCTGTTAAAAGTGAGATTATTATGTGCAGAATTTGAACGTGTTTGGAGGCTAATCTGGATACATCATGTCATTCATGCACTGTGCATTGGGTGATGTGACGTGTCTGAATTGACCTCTGAATGCATCTGGATGCCGCACATAATAAATTTTCATGTTAAAATGATATAAAACTTCACAAACACTCGGAATGCACACTTTATATATTTCCAATATAAGCAATCCACATTCTTCTGGCAACCCTTGAGGTATAACAAGCCATATCTAAACCAAAGAAAGGTGATTCCTTCAAGAATAAGAGACATGTGAACAAATAAGACTACAATTTATATTAAGATCATAAAAAAATGCCTCTTCAAACTTATAGGATGCTATAAATATCATGTAGTTTGATGAAGGTTTCGTTTGGAACAACTTTACATTATTATTATTTTTTCAATTTCAAGAGATTTTTTGACTAAAAAGTAGCTTTACAAAGCAATAAAAAAATTGTCCCAAACGAAGCTGAAGAAAAGCATAAAAAAAAAAAAAGAAAAAACATAAGCTTCATTTGGAACATTTTTTTTGTTGCTTTTTAAAACAACTTTCCAATATAAAAAATTCTTGAATTAGAAAATTTTATAATATAAAACTATTTTAAAATTCAATACAAAAATTGTCTCAAACGAAACCCTAAACTCATACTTTTTCTTTTGCTCTTTTTTGATGTATATCTTCTATTATCAAATTCTATTGTGTCCTCATATTTATCCCATGCATAGCTCAACCGAATATTTAACATTAACAATTTTGCATCATTTTTTTGGTATGTGTTCTAAACCTTATAAAAAAATAAATTTACAGATATTCCTATTTATTTTATTTTTTAATTTTGAATATAAAGGTCCACAAAAACCCCTAGCAACTTATTGAAAATCAGCATATTGCCTCCCTGACCGTTTTCCTCCCATCGCCAACTCCAAATGGCCGTTCCCAGTCCCCCGCCATGGGCGCCCCCACATGAGCTCGTCTCCCGCCATCCTGCCCTCCACCACCTCCTCTTCTGCAACTCCATGCCGCACTTCCTCCAGATCCACGCTCTCTCAATCACCACCGGCTCCGCCTCCGACAACCTCGCCGCCTCCCGCATCCTCTCCAACCCCGCCCTCTCTCCCTCTGGTTCCCTCCCCTACATTCGCCGCCTCTTCCTCACAACCCACAAAGCCGAGGCCTTTATGGCCAATATCCTCCTCCGCGCCTACGCTTCCCTTCCGAATACCATTCCCGCGCTCTCCTTCTTTGTGGAAAGCCTAGAGTCCTCCCGCCTCCACCACCCCGACGCCACCACCCTTGCTCTCATCCTTAAGGCCTCCGCCGATGCTGGTGATCTTTCCTTCGGCAAAATGGTTCACGCGATGGCGCTAAAGCTCGCCCAGGCATCGGATGTCTCAGTTCAGAATTTTTTGGTTCGGATATACGCTTCTTTTCGGTTAATAGAATCTGCAAAGTTGGTTTTTGATAGTATTTCCAACTCCAACGATGCGTCAAGGAATATAATGCTCGGAGCTTATTTGAAATGCGGTCTTCTTGATGACGCCCGACAGGTGTTCGATGATATGCCTGGCAAAGGCGTTATCTCTTGGAGTGTCATGATTAATGGTCTTTTTCAGAATAATCGTTTCAGTGAAGCGTTGGAACTTTTCAATAAGATGTTGATGGAGAAGATGGAGCCAAACGAGAGTATTTATGTGAACGTTTTCTCTATCTGTGCTCATCTCGGCGCCATTGAGCAAGGCAGGTGGGTGGATAATTATCTGCTAAAAAAAGATTTTACAGTCACAGTGCGTATTGGCACAGCGATGATAGATATGTACCTTAGGTGCAGTTGTGTGGAGAATGCCTTAAATGTATTTGATCTAATGCAGGAAAAGAACTCAATGACATGGAGCGCCATGATCACCGGGTTGGCCATCAATTGCCGTGGAGAGGATTCACTCAAGCTTTTTCAATGATGGAGCTTTCTGGAATTTTGCCGAACGAAGTAACCTTCATTGGGGTGCTGAATGCCTGTAGCCATTCGAAGCTCGTCGATGAAGGAGTGAAGTATTTCAAATCAATGGTGAAGGTTTATAACATTCAGCCAGACGTTCACCATTACTGTTGCTTGGTTGATCTCTATGGCAGAGCAGGAATGTTGGCTGAAGCTGAGGAAGTGATCAAGAACATGCCGATGGAGCCAAACAGTGCAGTCTGGGGATCACTGCTCAATGCTTGCAGAATTCATAGAAATGCATTCTTAGGAGAGAGTTGGGAAGAAATTGCTCGAGTTGGAGCCCGAGAACAGCGGGCGCTACTTTCTGCTATCGAACATCTATGCCGGCAGAGGAATGTGGGAAAAAGTTGCAGAGGTGAGGAGAATTATGAAGGAAAGGAAGGTGGAGAAGACACCTGGGAGTAGTTTTATTGACATAAAGGGTGAGGTTCATGAATTCATGGCTGGAGATGGTTCCCACCGTCGAAAAACAGAGGTTTATGGGAAGCTTGAGGAGATGAAGAGGGAGTTGAAGCTGGCAGGGTACAAGCCAAAGATCAAACAAGTGGTGATTGATATGGAAGAGGAGGAGAAGGAGAGTTCTCTTTATCATCATAGTGAGAAGCTGGCTCTTGCGTTTGGTTTGATTGGATGTGAGAGAGGGACGACGCTTAGGATCATGAAGAACCTTCGTGTGTGTAAAGATTGTCATTTGGTGATGAAGATGATATCCAAGATTTATGGAAGGGAGATTGTACTTAGAGATCGGTGTCGGTTTCATCATTTTGGAGATGGTGTTTGTTCTTGTAATGACTACTGGTGACTGATATGATATCCTTCCTGTCTTAGGGAGGAGGAATTATTCTGTGCGGACGTAGGATTACTTAGAGACGAATCAGAATGCGTTATGTCATCCAGACAGCAAAAAAAAAAAAAAATGATGTGGCGCATCCTGATTCACCTCCGAACGATGCCTGACGCCTGGTGTCCGCACATACACTAGATCGTTTAAAGACGAATCAGAATCAGAATACGCCATGTCACCCGGTACACAACAAATAAGTGAGATGACGTGTTCTGATTCATCCACCTATACATTCACTACCTAGTCTCATGGTTCATGGCCTCGCCCAGTTATCTGCCACCCACCATCGCCACCCTGTTATAAGCGACGGGATGCGTGACGGTTCACCGCCCTTTAATGGCGGCTTTCGCGGGTCGCGGCTGCTTCCGCAGGCGTGGATTGAGGAGCAACTCGCGGATCAGTACCATGAGATACAGGGCTTGCTTCTCGATAATCAGAGGTTGACGGCTACTCACGTCGCGCTAGAGCAAGAACTTGCTGTCCTCCATCACGAGCTCCGGCGCATCTCCCACGCTGCTGGGTCTATGCAGGCTGAGAGAGATGCTGAGTTTCGGGAGGTATCTCTTTTCTCTTTGATTAGTTATAATTATATTTTTTTTTTTTGACTTTTTTCTTTTTGTTTCCTCGTTCTGGGGTTCTCTATTTTTAGATGTTTGAGCGATGGATAGTTTTGGTGCTTAAATTCATTTTAAGCTCTATGGAAAAAGGATTTAAAACCTGTGCGTAGGGAAAACTAGGTGATAATTTTTTGAAAGCCCTATATATGAAATCTGTTTGTGTTCATTGGTTCCTCATAAACCTTGTTGATTTCCAAATTATGTACATTGTGGAACAAGTGCTAATTGCATCATTCGATTAAAAAAAAAATCTACATGAAGCGAGTTTATGAAATGAAAGTGGAGTCATGCTTGCTGCTGATAAATCTTGAATTAGCATTTAGGCCATAAATCTGGCCATTCATTATATAGAAGTGCAACTTGAAGCATATTCTTGTAATACACAGCGACCCTCCTTATGGAATTAACAGGTTTATGACAATTCCATGAAGATGAATGCAGAACTTAGTGCTGCTGATGCGATGAGGGCAGAGCTCATGCAGGTTCAGGGTGAAATAGAAAAGCTGAATGCAGCACGGAATGATCTTACAGCCAAAGTTCAGATGCTTACCCAAGACATGGAGATGGCCTCAGCCGAATTGCAACGGGCTCTGGCAATTAAAGCTGAAATTGAAGCCATGAAGCAGGAAGTGCAGCGCAATAGGTATATTTTTGGTGCCACTTTGCATTTCTCAATCCTTTAGGCAAATAAAAACGACATTTGTATTAGTATAGTCCTCTTGTGATATTTATTCTTTATAATTTGGTTCGACTGAGAAATTGTTGATTCATTGAGGTTTTGTAGAATGATTAGATGCCTCATAATGGTAAAAAGTCCTTAGCTTTATTCTTTTTTCAGCACAAGGATGATATGGGAAATCGGCTTATTTTATTTGAACTTTAAAATGGAGATAAGCTTGGGAATGCGTTGATTTACAGGGATGCTATAGAGTACGAAAAGAAGGAATATGCTGATAATTATGAACAAGGTCAGTTACTAGAAAAAAATCTAATATTGATGGCTCGCAAGGTAGAAAAGCTACGCCTAGAGGTGGCTAATGCTGAGAAGAGGGCTGGAGAGGGAGAAGCTGCTGGAAATCAAGGTACATGCGTCACTTTTTTCCTGCAATTAACAGATCAAAGTTGCTCAAAAAATTTGGTTTTGTGAAAATAGACAATAACAATCATCACGTCCAATTAATAATGAAATGATATTGAAAATTTGATAATTTTAATAGGAGAAAACTAATTAATTTCCTCAAAATCAAAATTCGATCAAAATCAAAAGCATTATGCTAACCAATAACAAATTATGTCGAAGAAATTTATGAGGAATGAATTTAGCATAGTGGATAAAAATCTGATCTCACTTAATTGCAAGATGACTTCCAACTGAAACAGTAGTCGCATGTGCGTGCAATTCAATATATTCTCAGCGAAGAAGTGAAAATATGAAGCTATTTTTCTCAAATCCTGTAGCAATAAGAGTTTATGGAGATCCTTTGGGCCTTCCTATGGCCCCATAGGATAATGGGAAATTATTTTGTGCGGAGTCCGAACGTAGAGGATCTTACGGATTATTGAGTACCCTTTGCGTAAGCATTGCCTACGTTCTACGTATTTACTACGTATTTGTAAATAAGGGAGACCAATGCAGAATGATAAAAGGCTTACCAAAAAAAGAACCAAGGTCTACCCTACCAAACTAAATCATACTCCTCATGACAAGAAAATTTCACCAATAAAAGCTTTCACTTAATGCAAGAAGAGTAATATTACCTTTCAACTTTTAAGATTTAAGTATAACAAATCTTAAAGCTTCTAAGTAAGGTCTCTTACCTAGGGAATAACCAACCAGTGTCATTCCCCATTTTTTCTGATGCAACTGGAACATCTCGTTAAGAAAAAATAAGAAACATTATCTAAAGATGGAACAAAAGAAATAGAAAATGGTTTTGAGTGAAGATTGACGAGTTGTCAATAACCCATTCCAAGCTTTCATTCCCGATAAAGACTTCCCGGATGAAGAATCTATGACCATAACTCAAGTAAGTGGAGGGAAATCTTTTGAATGATCCATGCAAAAACAATATAAAGAAGAAATAAATCCTCTAGACAAAACTCCCTAGGGTTTTCAAGAACTCCTCAATCCAAATTAATAAATAAAATAAGTTTTAAAAAAATGCCACCTGTGTTGGTTAAATAACACATCATAGAAGTGATTATCAAAATCCTAATATTAAGCAACTCGTCTTGGTATGTTGGTTGGAAGTTTTGTTTACCAACCAAGAGGTTTTTGGCAGATTTAAGTCATGGATATGTGATGTGTGTTTGAGTTTGCCTTAATTTAAAGGTGTGAGTTGAGTGGGATCGAACTTAACTCAATAACGAGCTTGATAAGGCTCGACTAGTGAGCTCGGGAGCAGGATCAAGTGCGGAAGGCAGAACCATGACGTGCAGATGGTGAAAGGCATGGAAGGTGGAAGTATGTGTGAAAGCATAGGTGAGGAAAGCGGGAGTTTGGATTTGAAATAGCGTGGAACCGTGGATGCAAAAGCCAAAATCGAAATCGGAATCGGAAGCAAAAGAGAACGTCATACTTACGTCGTCTCGTGAGCTAGCTTGCATCCATCACCACGAGCCGTGCTCAAGCAGGCCATTTAAGCTTAAGTTCAAGCTCGCAATTTGGTTGACAAGCCGAGCTTGATTAAGCATGACTTGAGCTCAACTCAACTCGTTTATACCCCTACCTTAATTGCCTTAAATGCCCCAAAAAAATCCTAATATTGAATATCTCCTTCCTAATATTAGTTTACCATCTTTTTTTTTTTCCAATAAAATAAATAAACTAACAAATTTACTTAAATTTTAATAGAATCTATACAAAATAATAAGTATGAAGTTAAAATAAGAATCTCTTATGTACATAAAAATAGTTAAAAATATTAGGGTTTTATTTTATTATATATTTTAATTTACTTAAATTTTTATTTTTTTTATTCCAAATGTGATACCAGAAGCGTGCTCTATGAGCACACTTGAGAACCTATGAGGATGGAGAGAGAGAGAGAGAGAGAGAGAGAGAGAGAGAGAGAGAGAGAGAGAGAGAGAGAACAAGAGAGAGAAGATGTACCATGATAACTCAAATAAATGTAGTATAAGTGCCAATGGATGTCAAAGATGCAATAAAGATCCAAAATATTCATCTTTACCTTTTATTGATAGGGATCCAAGGGCTATAGATAAAACCACATTGAATAAAATGAATAAAAAATGCATAGATTAATGACTCTTAGTATATACTATCTTAGGCACGTGTCACACTCTGACTTGATGGGAGATTGCCTTGCTTGACATTAATTATCTGCCTCCGGGCAAGTTCAATAATGTCGGGTATTTGTTGGTGAATAGGCATAAGTCAGTCAATTAGTGAGCCTTGAATAGAGAGATCTATGACAGGCGAGAACTTTGAAGTTACTAGCAGCCTGCATTGAGGCCTTAGATCCCCTCGGGATGGAAGGCAAGTATAACTTGAGTTGCGGGAAAAATAGGCTCCATGATCGAAAAAAATTAAAAGTTAAAATTTTTAACATAAAAAATACAACATCATGAATAAAAAAAATGATGTTCTATTTATTAAAATTTGATCAACATAAAAAATTAAAACTATCATACTGATTTTCAGAATAATTGTAATATAAAAGTTAATTAATTATTGTAATCTTAAGACAAGAAGAAGTATCCATAGACATGCTATAATGCTTTAGCACTCTTCGGGGTTTGGCCATATTAACTAATGAGTCATCTTATCGTTCCAATTATCAATTGCCAGTTCCATCCAAACGAACAGTATATACTTAGTGCTTCTGACCCAAATTGGCCTTATCAGACTTATCTTACAACTCATCACTTGCACCACTACCACCAACCCTCTTATTATTACAAAGCAACCAAACTTTTTCATCTATATATGGAAATAGTTGATGAATCACCCTATAATTTTGGCTGCATTCATATAGTTCTATTGCTCATATGCTTTGCTATATTATACGAAAGCCTCACAACAATAATTTTTTATCCCATTATATGGGATCTGCTACATGAATTTTTTTTTCTCTATTATGTTCTATTATATAAGAGTTAAATTCTCATTAAATAAATAAAAAATTATTTTGAATATTTTCTAACAAAATCTTTTTCGGTATACCTCAACCTTTCATAATATAGGATGAATCTAATACATTTACTATTCGGGGATGTTTGGTAGCACCCAGGATTTGATTTAAGTAGGATTTCATAAATCATGTAAATACAGATTTCGGAAATCTTGAGGGGCCTAAATCCTGAAAATTGTTTCCTTTAGTTAGATCCTAATCCTTTAAAGTATTAGATTAAACTAAGATAAGGTTTGGTAGGATGCTGGTTGCTTCTGTAAGTGCCAGAGGGACCTTAAAGTCTAA
>NW_021442646.1:0-258 GCF_001605985.2 Dendrobium catenatum
GTCAAATCAAAGGGGTTTCAATTTTCATTGGTTAAGGATTCAAATCTGATCAATTAGAGGGGTTATACATGATTTTTGACTTAAAATGGATTTATTACATTTTCTTGAAGGTTTTAAGGCTTAATTAAGGGTTTAAACTTAGGAAAATTAATTAGGGAACTTAATGACTTCTAAAACCAGTGAAAATTTTTCCCTAAAGCTGAGAATGTCACTATGTTTTTAATGTTCAAGTTTCAAGTTCAAATGAGGTATATCCTA
>NW_021442647.1:0-203 GCF_001605985.2 Dendrobium catenatum
TTTTCGTCCAGACGAAATTAAATATCGTACAGGACGACCAGTCCTCTGGAAAATTTTCGTCCAGACGAAATTAAATATCGTACAGGACGATCAGTCCTCTGTAAAATTTTCGTCCAGACAAAATCAAATATCGTACAGGACGATCAGTCCTCTGTAAAATTTTCGTCCAGACGAAATCAAATATCGTACAGGACGATCAGTCC
>NW_021442649.1:0-1113 GCF_001605985.2 Dendrobium catenatum
GCCTTCCGCTCCGGCTCGATCCGGTTTTCCACATCGAAGCTCTGTTCCAGAGCGCGTACTTGCTCTGTTCCCTTTGCCCCTGCGGCGTTGGCGGCGCCGCCGCAACCAATTACGTCGTCGTCGTCGTCGTCTTCGAATATCATGTATGCTGATTTCGAAGAGAGAGTGGTTGTCTCGGCGGAGAGTCTTCCCACGCGCTCTGTCTTCTCATTATTTCGCGCAAAGGATTTCTAACCCGCTCAATTTGAGCGGGTTTTGAAGTCGTGCAAACCGCCCTTCGTAATACACGACTGATGCTTCAGGGGAATTGCTTATACTCCACTCAAAACAAACCAAACGGCCTAATTTGTAAAATGCACGTAAATAAAATACTTTACCCTCCTAGTCAAAAGCCATCCTGGCTTCATTTGGAACAGCTTTCATACTCCTTTTTAAAACAATTTTTTAGTACCAAAATTTCAAATTCAAAAAATTTTGTACTAGAAAGTATTTTTAGAAAGCAAGAAGAAAAGCCGTCGCAAACGAAGCCTTTGTCTTCGTTTGGAACGGCTTTGTTATTGTTTAATTTTTGTGCTAAAAAGCTATTTTAAGAAGCAATAAACACTACAGGAAAAACGACGAAATCCGGCGGTTTTTTCCGGCGGTTAGCCTATATTCATCGGCGGTTTTTTTAACTACCGGCGGCTTTACGGCGGGTTTTGTGCCGCCGGAAAAAATCGCGTAGGAAACTAACACCGGCGGTTTTGTACCGGCGGTTTATGAAGCCGGCTGTTTTCCGACGGTTCCGACCGCCGGTTTAAACCGGATTTTATGCCGGCAGTTTTCCGGCTGTGACGCCGCTGGCTATTTGACCGACGGCCTACCGGCGGTCAGTTTACCGACAGTTTGCCGGCGGCTTAGTTAGCCGTCGTATTTTTTTAAAACCGCCGGCCTTCGCCGGTAGACTGCCGGTTAAATAACCGGCGAAAGCCGGCGGTCTAACCGTCGGTATTTCCGGCGGTCTAAACCGCCGGCTGTCCACCGTATAACCGCCGGTGACCGTCGGTAACCGCCGGTAATAAAATAAACCGACGGTTTAATGCCATTACTGGCGGCTGGCTATTGGCCGTCCGG
>NW_021442650.1:0-251 GCF_001605985.2 Dendrobium catenatum
GCATTAATTAGCAAAAAAATTTATTCAACAATTTGCAATTAAGTCCTTTGAAACGTTTTATTTTAAAATACTTAAAACATTGATCACTTTACAATTAATTCTTTTGGAAACATTTGATTTAAAACATTGTAAATATTTATCGATTTGTAATTAATTCATTTAAAACATTTCAAATATTTATCAAATTGTAATTAATTCATTTGAAACGTTTCAAAAATATTCATCAATTTGCAATTATTTCATTTGAAACA
>NW_021442651.1:0-290 GCF_001605985.2 Dendrobium catenatum
TTTTCCTTTCAACTTCTAGTGAGAAGAAATGTACATAAGAATATATATCTATGTAACTCCATTGATACTGAATAAGAAGTTGAGAACTTGTCCATCGGAGCAAGTTGAATTGCGATTGCATCTTTAAGACATGCTTTAACATTCTGCCCCCCATATTTTTGTGAGGAAATTTCAAACTACTGAACTCTTTGTATAAGTGATAAATTTTTTCTTTGAGTCTTTACAGAGAGAATATTGTTCACTCAAAATATTATTCGGTGATGTTGAACTTTGTAAAAGGGCTCGAGAGA
>NW_021442652.1:0-311 GCF_001605985.2 Dendrobium catenatum
CGAAAAATATTATTGTCGGAAATATGCTGTCGATTTACATTTCCTATGTGGTTTATTCCAGCGGTTTAAAAACCGTCAGAAATTTACTATCGACAATGGACGATTTTTCTGTAGTGTGATAAATCTTTATTAGAATATAAATTATTATTAACATTATAAATACTTCGATGTGCATATATGTCCATCATATCATAAATAAAAGTTTTTTTGTCATATTATTCTCAAATTTATTGATTTTTTAATAATAATATAATATATAATTAATTTATTAAAATTTTTTTGTCATTCATCTCAAAATAAATTTATTATTT
>NW_021442653.1:0-476 GCF_001605985.2 Dendrobium catenatum
AAGAGAGATCTCTTGGGTTCCCAAGGGGTCATCCCTTACATTCAAAAGGACTTGGAATGATCTTGGTTTAAAGATTTGAATGGGAAGGAGTGTATGGGTTAATGGGTCAAACTTGGTTGACTTGGTCAACCAGGTTGACCCAAGGTCTGGGTTTGAGCTCAACATGTTGGGTTTGATGTTTAAAATTTGTCGAGAGTGGTTTCAAAGAATTTGGAGTTGATTTGAGTTGAAATGGGCATTTGAAATCCCATAGGGGTATTTTGGTCAATTTTGGCCCACTGGTCAACTAAGGTCAAAAGTGGGTCTGAAAAGATGCAGTTTACTGCTTAATGGATTATAATCAAGGGTCTGGAAGTGATTAGAGGCTTTGGGGAAAGCTCTAATGTCAAAATCTCCCAGGTGACAGCTCCAGTGGCATAGGCTGTAAATATTTGAAGGTTTTACAGCCTTTTAATTTTGATTTAGATTCTAAGGTT
>NW_021442654.1:0-402 GCF_001605985.2 Dendrobium catenatum
AACGCCAGGTGGTAGTGTCTTATATAAACTCCCTCGGGGTATGAAGAGTTTCTTATTGAAGAGTTATGAAAAATTGTTGTCCATATAGGCGATGGTTGCTAAACAAGAGCATTTATGTCTTTATGCGCCCCCAAAGGTAGACATGCGCTATAATCTAGTGATAATGAAGGTGGTTGGCAACCATCATGAGAAAATGTTGGAAATTTCAATGGCAAGACATATTGTAACATATTGGAAATTTCAATGCCTCTAGAGAAATTGGAGGCTTCAAAGGTAGGTGTTGACTTATATTATGAATCATATTTTAACATGGCAAGAATTCCTTGGTAGTATGACTGTGGCGGTGATGGCAGTATGACTTGTGATAGTGAGTTAATATATATTAATATAGGAAATGAGTAA
>NW_021442655.1:0-201 GCF_001605985.2 Dendrobium catenatum
TCCTATTTCCAAAGAACTGTACCACCCACCCATCTATTATAAGTGACTTGACAGCATGGTTTTAAAGCAATTAGGTGGTTAGCTGGCTCCCCCAATCCAGGCCGGGGTAAGCCCAGGTTTTGCATAGCATTAGCTAGGACACTGGTCTTAGTGTGAGTCGAACTCTAAGTCCAAACTAGATTTAGGATTCGAGGCAACTAC
>NW_021442656.1:0-398 GCF_001605985.2 Dendrobium catenatum
GCCATTGATGATAATTTAATTTTATTTGGACAAAAATTTTACAGAGAACCAATCGTCCTGGACGATTGTAAAATTCATCCTGGACGATTGTAAAATTCGTCCTGGACGATTGTAAAATTCATCCTGGACTATTGTAAAATTCGTCCTGGACTATTGTAAAATTCGTCCTGGACGATTGTAAAATTCGTCCTGGATGAATAGGACTTAGAAAAAAAAATTTAAGCAAGTTCCTATTCGTTCCATGTGCTCAGTAGGAGATAACTGTCTGATCGTCCTGTACGAACGGATATCGTCCAGTACGATCAGTATAAATTTTTTATAATCTCCTTATGTGTGTATATGTTTTTATTCACTCAATTACAATCACTCCCGTTCAATTTAATTTCAAAGAAATGCAA
>NW_021442657.1:0-307 GCF_001605985.2 Dendrobium catenatum
TACGAGAATTTGAAATTAAACTTGTATGCTTTTGAACGTCAAAAGATCTGTGAACTTGAACACTTTGAACTCGGCACGAGGACATTTCTTGAACTCGAATGAACAACAAAGACCACAGAGGACTTTGATTTGGACTTAATCCATAATTTGAGCTGGATCAAAGCAAACTTGAACTTGATTGAGACATTAAATGAATGAAACCCATGCAAAATGAACTCAAACTCAAACTAGACTTAGACTCAAATGGGCATTGAATAAACGATTGATTTGATTAAAAAGCCTCTCATTTGAAATGAGGTTCATAAGT
>NW_021442658.1:0-247 GCF_001605985.2 Dendrobium catenatum
GTCCGGTACAAAATGGTTATTACATAAGTCGGTTCACGAAATTTTTAGGATGTAACCAACTGACGTATGTCGGTTTAGTTCGTCATGGGACGAATAGGTTTCTTCTGGACGAATGGAGCGAGCCTCAAGACAGAGAAGATTGTCGTGGGGAGAACATTAATTTTTGTCTGGACGAACAGAGCAAGCTTTAAGACAGAGAAGATCGTCCTGGGACGAACCTTATTTTTCGTCTGGACGAACAGGCTAT
>NW_021442659.1:0-233 GCF_001605985.2 Dendrobium catenatum
TCTTCAGTTCGTCCCGTACTAAGGCCAGTTCGTCCGGGACTAACAGCACTAAAAAAATCAGCTTTGGAGGGATTTTACAGCCTTTGGCGAAGGTGAGGGCCTTAGGTGAGGGTGAGGGCGAGGGCCTCTGAAGAAGGTGAGGGCCTCGGGTGAAGGTGATGACCTCGGGCGGTGGTCCGGCGAAGCTCCGGCGGTTGTCCGACGAAGTTCCGGCGGTGGTCTGGCGAGGCTCC
>NW_021442660.1:0-235 GCF_001605985.2 Dendrobium catenatum
GTTCTACACGCTCGAACCAGACATTGAAATTGATCATCATTTTGTCCGGGATTTTATTAACTCAAAGCAAATTGATGTTCAGCACATAGCTACTGATGATCAAATAGCTGATCTCTTCACAAAAGCCTTACCCGTTTCCAAATATCAATATCTCAGATCCAAGGTAATGGTCGTTCCTCCCATCACCTTGAGGGCCGGTGTTAAGCCGAACTCACTCTCCACTATCATCTGCAAC
>NW_021442661.1:0-392 GCF_001605985.2 Dendrobium catenatum
AATTCAATATATAGCCTCTTAGAATGATTCAATATTAAT
Source organism: Dendrobium catenatum (assembly GCF_001605985.2). NCBI lineage: Eukaryota > Viridiplantae > Streptophyta > Magnoliopsida > Asparagales > Orchidaceae > Dendrobium > Dendrobium catenatum. Next base: position 40 of record NW_021442661.1, read on the forward strand.
TATTTAGGATAACCCTACATGTGTTGAATCTAGATTTTAATTTTATCAAATGTAATTCAAATTTATTGAGTTGTAATTCAAAGTGGAATTTCAAAAGGGATACATAATTATTTCACTTAGATTCCAAAGAGAGAAAACATCCCTTAAGGAGAGTTCTTCTCCATTTGAAAGGCTAAGTTAAGATAGTTTTTAAATATCTAAAGGGAAAAGATAACACTCCATTTGAGGGGGAGTTTCTTTTTCATTTAGATATCTAAACATAAGGATCCAAGGAGACCATAAAAGGATGATGAAATGGAGAATGAGAAGAATACCTTTCTCAAATTCACTCAAGTCTTAGGAGTAGAATCCGA
>NW_021442662.1:0-520 GCF_001605985.2 Dendrobium catenatum
GACGAAATTAATTATCGTACATGACGATTGGTCCTCTGTAAAATTTTCGTCCCGACAAAATTAAATATCTTCCAGGACGATCTGGTCTCTGTAAAATTTTCGTCCAGACGAAATTAATTATCGTACATGATGATTGGTTCTCTGTAAAATTTTTGTCCAGACAAAAAAAATTATCGTACATGATGATTGGTCCTCTGTAAAATTTTCATCCAGACGAACAAATTTTCGTCCAGACGATTAACCGACTTAGAACAGTTTTCAGCAGTTTCTAGAACCGGCCTCGTAATAAACGTTCGTACCTGACGAATACTGTTCGTACGGGATGATCATCTATACAAAGACATTTCGTACACATATACAAATAGGGTCGTTTCAAATCGTTTAAGTAAAATCGTCCTGGATGATCCACGATCGTACGGGACGATCCACGATTGTACGGGATGATCCACTACGTACTGAATTGAAAACTTGTAGTTTTTGGACGGTTTTTCATGTCTTTTATATATATAGTCCAAATTAG
>NW_021442663.1:0-576 GCF_001605985.2 Dendrobium catenatum
ATTATGGAAAAATGCCAAATTTGCTCGCATGTTGCGTCAATAATTATTTTGATTTTTATTCTGCAAAGTTAAGGGTCAAAGTACAATTTTATAATAGCCATAATTTAATTTAAAAACTTTAGTAACAATTTTCAAGATTACTATTCATTAAAATAATTTTCACCCACATTATTTTATTTATAATCAAATTTTATCAAAATTTTATATTAAATTTATATTAACGCTTCATTTGAGATAGTTTTTTTATTGCTTCTAAAAACAACTTTTTAGTGCAAAAAAATTAATTTTTTTATCAAAAATCTGCTTTAAAAAGTAATACGAAAGCCGCCCCAAATGAAGCTTAAGGCTTCGTTTGGCACGACTTTCTTACTAATTCATAAAAATTTTTAATATTACAAATAAAAATTTTGGTACTAAAATGTTGCTTTAAGAAACAGTAAGAAAGCCGTCTCAAACGAAGCCTAAATTTGCCGTTCAATAGTTGGATAATTATTGATTAGACATGATTTAAAAAATGAAATAAAAAAATGTAAATTGCGTAATTTTCAGATAATTTTTAAATTTCACAACATTGAG
>NW_021442664.1:0-302 GCF_001605985.2 Dendrobium catenatum
TACATTCCTCGCCGACTATGGTCGTCCCGACCTTTGCTTCTTGCTAACTATTGTCCCCTCGACCTTCGTCGCCCGCCGACTACGGTCCTCCTGACCTTCGTCGCCCGCCGACTATGATCCTTCTGGCCTCCATTGTCTGCCGACAACCGTCCTTCCGACCTCCGTCACTCGGTGACTACGATCATCCCGACCTCCGTCGCAATACAACGGTCCTTCTGACCTATGTCGCTCACAGACTACGATCCTTCCGACTCCCGTCACCCGCCGAATATGGGTCTTCCGATCTACATCACTCGTCGACT
>NW_021442665.1:0-208 GCF_001605985.2 Dendrobium catenatum
AATTACCTTAAAATTATAAAAATTTAAAAGAAATTCATTTCAAATTAGAAAAATTTATATGATATACCAAAATTTTTGAAATTTCAAATATTTTAATTTAAAGTTAATTTAAAGAGTCAAATTTTTTGAAATCTTTAATCAACCTTTAAAAATAGTAATCAACTAATTTTAATTAAAATTCATCAACTTTCAAATCTTAATCAACCTA
>NW_021442666.1:0-200 GCF_001605985.2 Dendrobium catenatum
GTCCCTAAATAGATTGAAGTTGGCTGATTTTCAAGACATGTTGAGCAATGTCATGGATAGGCTCAATGCATTGGGCAAGAAGACATTATCTTTGGGAGGTAAGATTACTCTTATCTCTAGTTCATTGTTGTCTATGCCAAACTTTTTAGTTACTCATTCATTCGTTCCTAAAAAGTTGTTGTATGAGGTGGAGAAACTTT
>NW_021442667.1:0-413 GCF_001605985.2 Dendrobium catenatum
ATGAGGCATATGCCTCATCCCTAATTCAATAGCACCATTGAGGCGCGCCTCAATCTCCCTTAGGCGTAAGCCTCATCAAGCCCCAAAATTGCTTAGGCAATGAGGCTATTTAGGACGAAAGTGCGTTGATGCGCACCTCTTATTGCACAATTTTAAACTATGCCTAAAAGTCAGCTTATAATAGGAAGAGGGTGCTGAGGTCTCCCCAAAAGCCTTAGCCTCTTAACTTTATGCATTTGACAGGCTGACATTCCATAAGGTTCAAAATTTTAATGAAAGACAAATAACCTTTATGCCAGAGCAAATGGCAATTGAGAGACAATATGAGACAGTTCATTCTTTAGCAGTCGTCCCAAGCCACTCAGAGTTTGAGAAACTATTTCAATCAAGTCAATATGAAGAAGTGACTAGTT
>NW_021442668.1:0-265 GCF_001605985.2 Dendrobium catenatum
CACATTTTGGAATGATCTTCCATGTTTGCTTTCAATCTAAACTCCTCTTGGAAGTTTTTTATCCAAGTCTATGCGAACACAGACTCTTGCATATTCCCTTTTACCCCACTTGAATGATTTACCATCAAGATAAAGAGGTATTCCAATCATAGAAGCAATTCTACAAATATTGAGTTCATCCCAGCATTATAATGGCAAACAAGGCATTCGAATCCATATAGGTGCTGACAGACCTTTTAGAGATTCAGGATTAAATGTAGGGGAC
>NW_021442669.1:0-234 GCF_001605985.2 Dendrobium catenatum
ATATATCGAAAAGGTGATGGGATGTTGTTCGGCTCGTGAAGGATTTAAAAAACGCACGTGCTAGAACCCAAAAAACAGCGGGTCGGGTCGGCAACTTTTCTTCATGCTACGTGTCGCTAAAATATTGATGGCCGAACGTAGAGAAGCGTACGTTCACCGGACGAAATAAAAGTTCCTGTCGTTGATGCATATATTTCATATTTGTAGAATTTCCTTTGCAATTATGCTTAATTT
>NW_021442670.1:0-626 GCF_001605985.2 Dendrobium catenatum
GGCAGTTTTCCTGTAGTGATACTTATATTTTCTTTTATTATTTGCTATAGAAACGTACTCGTCAACGTATATAGGTTAATAAAGTTTCATGTCTGTGAAAATAATAATAGTTTGTGAGCGTCCATTAGGACGGATTGTGGCTAGCGAGCGTTCTGATCAAGTTGTTAGTAATTTTTTGTTGGAGCTACGGGGATAGTAGGTGTAGCAATCAAGCTTCTAATTATTGAGATATTGTATGTTTTGATTCAATAGTCTCACGATTTTATTTTATTTGTGTAACTTTCGAGGAGGTTGCCAATTTCAGCCTCCCAGAATTGAGTTTTAAACTTATTTTCTTAAGTGGTTTCACAGCAGGCTCCATGATCAACTGATTGGGATGGAGGCGAGTTAAAATCATCTTGAAAATATCCTTCTCTGTGGTCGATATGAGAATTTATATCGAAAATTGGGTGACAATTGAGAGTAAATTTATATTAAATTTAAATATTTTATAGTTATTTCACCAAATATTTTAAATACTTCATGTCTACTGGATTATATTTTATACTGAAGGCTGAAGCAATAATTTTATCCGACAACAATTATTTCGCGTGGAAAGACGTATGATTTTCCATATTGAAGATAAG
>NW_021442671.1:0-282 GCF_001605985.2 Dendrobium catenatum
GCTTGGAGATCTCCTTATGGGGTTGCTGAGAGTATAAAATATGTCATGAAAGTTAAGGTAAAGCACTGGAAAAATGTTGATGGGATCAAACACAAATATGCTGATTATTTTTGAATGTGCTGGCTGGTATCTTTTTTCTGGCCGAGGAGATTTCTATATCCAGATGGATTGGATGTCATACTATTGGATGAAAGACAAGTTCTTGGGCCTGATTGAAGTTTTTTATTTGGCTGGAATATGCATATGGAAGAGCATTATTGGCTGGTTCCCTCCTTGGCAACC
>NW_021442672.1:0-1931 GCF_001605985.2 Dendrobium catenatum
AAAGCTTTGCATAAAGTAGGCCAACCCATAGAATCATTGGCTTATTCCATGTCTATTTTAAAAGATACCAAACCTTTGGGAGGTCTGGAAACGCTAAAATTGTGAAAGACTTCATGAGTTACCAAAACATTATCTGAAAGAGATATACCTTTCAAAAATTCAACTTGTTCTACCGAAATCAGTTTGTGGATCACTAGCAATAATCTATTCAAGATCATCTTTGCAGCTATTTTATAAACTGAATTGCATAAACTGATCGGTCTATAATTAGAAGGAGAAAGGGGATTTTTTTACCTTTGAAATCAATAAAATAATCGTTTCTTTCCACTCATTGCACATCATACTAGTTTTGAAGAAATGATCTATAGCATTCCATAGATCTTTCTTGATAATAGACCAATATGCCTTGAAGAAAGAGTATGAAATCCCATCTATGCTTGGAGAAAAAGGGGATTTTTTTACCTTTGGAATCAATAAAATAATCGTTTCTTTCCACTCATTGCACATCATACTAGTTTTGAAGAAATGATCTATAGCATTCTATAGATCTTTCTTGATAATAGACCAATATGCCTTGAAGAAAGAGTAGGAAATCCCATCTATGCTTGGAGTGATGTTTGGACCCAGCTCTTGATCACTTTCTCCATGTCTTCCACCATGAAGTCTTTGTTGAGAACCAAAGATTCTTCAGATTTTAAAACATTCCAAGGTCTTGGCCAATCCACTAATGAGAAATTTCTTTCTTTCCACTTCTCTTTGAAGAAGTTATTTAGAACTTGTTCCACTTAACTTTGTTCTTCAATAATCATTCCATTCTCATCCTTTATTTTATGAATAAAATTCAAGTTTCTTCTAGAGCTGGCATAAGCATGAAAGAATCTAGAATTTAAGTCCCCTTCCTTAAGCCATTTAATTTTGGCTCGCTGCCTCCACCAAGTGCCAAGCCGAGCTAAGGTACAATTTAGATTATACATCTTCATCTTGAGTAGCTAAGAATCCTCCTAATTAAGAAATCTGATTTCAGATTCCTTTATTTGCAATTCTAGGATTTGTTCATTCAATTATTCTTTTAGTTGATTTAGCTCCATATGCTTAGCTTTGCTCCAATAAAACAGAGCTTTTAAAGCTCTCCTCATTTTTTATTCAAATTTTGTGAAAGACTGCCACAAGACTTTCTCTCCCAAGCCTTCTTAACCACGGTCATAGAGGCTGGATATGAAGCCCACACCTCTTCAAACTTGATCAGCTTTTTTACTTGCTTTATTGAACTCCAAAAGGTTCAATAATATTGGGCTGTGATCCGATGCTAATCTTGCTAGATGTCTCACTACCATTCGGTGGGATGTGTTCAAAGCTGCTGAATTGATAAGAAATCTGTCCAGTTTTTCAAGTATTCTTTCCACTCCCTTCTTGTTGTTACACCATGTGAATTTAGGACCAATGCTTTGAACTTCATGTAAATCATTACATGTAATGAAGGATTTCATCTCCCTAGGTCCAAGAGAGTAAACAAACTCCCTTCCTCCTTTCTTCTCTTCCCTAGATAATAAACAATTAAAATCTCCATCCACTATCATAGGGACTTCTTTGGTTATGATGTTCCAGCCTTTCCCAAAGAGACCTTCTATAATAAGGGTCTCTGCTTCCATAAACTGATGCAATAATCCACTTCTCTTTGTTGAGAACCACCAATTCACCTACCACAAATTTTGAAGAAGACTCCAATACCTTAAATGAAGCCATGTTTTTTTCCATAACAGCATGATGCCGCCAGATAATCCTTCCGCTAGGACTTAAAAAAAATCCCACTCCATACCTATCAACTGATCCACATCTTTCATGTCAATAGAAACTAGTTTAGTTTCAAGTAACCCAATAAAGAACACCCATATTATTAAGATAGTTGCTATTTGCATGCTTTATATTTTTGC
>NW_021442673.1:0-257 GCF_001605985.2 Dendrobium catenatum
AAATTTTACAGAGAATCAATCGTCCTAGGCGATTATAAAATTCATCCTGGATGAATAGGACTTAGAAAAATTTTTTAAGTAAGTTCCTATTCGTTCCATGTGCTCAATAGGAGATAACTGTCTGATCGTCCCGTACGAACGGATATTGTCCAGTACGATCAGTATAAATATTTTATGATCTCCTTATGTGTGTGTGTATGTTTTTATTCACTCAATTAAGATCACTCCCTTTCAATTTAATTTTAAAGAAATGCAAA
>NW_021442674.1:0-2263 GCF_001605985.2 Dendrobium catenatum
TCCGTGCATAATAACTTTCCTCTTTCTGATGCAATAAATGCATTAAAGCTCTCAGGACTTAGAATTTATGGATCACAACAGTCAATATTTCAAATCAATCTTCCAAATAACAGCATTAAAGCTCTCAGTACATGTTTTTTGTTTTTTGGAGACATTAACAGCCAAAAAAAGCTACACATGGTTTCATGGGACAATGTTTGTTTGCCTAAACAGAAAGGAGGTTTGGGTATTCCTTCTATAGCTGCAATACAACATGCTTTTAACTGTTCTGTTATCCAACGTATGTATAATTGTCCTTCGCCTCTATCCACTTGGTCATCTGCTCAATACATCTCTCCTTGGAAACCCACTACTCATAAAGACAGTAAATTCTGGATAAATGTCTGTAAAACTGCTGCTAGTATAAAGAGGAAATTCAAATTTGTGATTACTCCTAATGCACGCATTTCTGTGCGTTGGGATCACTGGTGCTGTAATATTACCCTGACGGAATATGTGGGTGGTATTTCCCTGGATTGTTTCATTTTTCCTTATCTGAAGAATTACATATTCAATAAAAACTGGGTTTTTAACATCAATATTCCTCAGATTTTGAAAAATGCTGTTAGCAATTTTAAAATTCTGGAGAGTGAGGGCTCTTGTTTGCTTTGGAAGGACTGTGCTCACCCTAAATTTAGAGACTATATCAAGGACTTTTACTCTGATTTACCTGATAATAATTGGCACAATTTTGTCTGGCACAAAAAAGGTATGATTAAGCATTCGGTTTATGTGTGGCTTGCTTTGGTTGGGGGTTTGAAAACTCAAGATGCCTTAAGGTTGAGAAACATAAATGTTTCGGTGAATTGCTCTTTGTGTTACTCTGCTCCTGAAACTATTAATCATATCTTCTTTGATTGCCCTTACTCCTTTACTATTCTCAGCTCTATCATACCTGGTAGTATGAATTTTCTGTTACGGCCTACTATTTTGCAATTATTCCACTGGATGGAGACTGAATTTTCTGGAAACACATTGAATTTCTACTTATTGACGGTTTGCACTTTAATCTATCATATCTGGAGGGAGAGGAATAATCGGAGATTTGGCAGTGATGTTCGAAGTGCCTCTTCTCTTAAGTATTTTGTGAAAAAAGTGGTTTTTAGCAGAGCTTGTAAATGGAGAAATTTTGATGAGCTGTTGGAGAACTTCTAACCTCAAGGACCCTTTTTTAGCTGAAGATTGCTGGTGGGCTGGTTCTTTAACCAGGACAATGATGAAGCTCCTTTTAAAACATAAAAATTCCCCTCGGATGGTCTTTGGGCAACCAGGGGAAACATCTTCGGTCCTCTATTATTTCTCTGAGTCCTGGTTAAAAGTATATTGGAGCTGGTTTAATATTAACTGGTGATTTATGGTATTCAATTGTAACTGCAACCTGCTGCAGTTTTGCTCTCCCTGTCTTTTTTTTATGTCTTAACAGGAAAATAAACTACAGTGAAACCTGGAAGGCTTCTTCTGCTCTATGACTGGATCGGTGCTCTGGCTTCTCGTGCTGAAGATGCATTATCATTCTGGTTCAATCAAATTCTCGATTGTGGCCGTGTTTGGCTAGAAGTGTTACTTTTTTATTGTCAGCATTGCTTTTCTTTTACTCTTTGATGGATTTTATATCTGAGGTGTTTTATTTGACCATACATAAGGTTTTGTTGTATGCTTATGTATGGTAGTTGTATTGTAGAACTCTTGGTTTTTTGTAATCTTTTATGCATCAATAAAAAATTTGGGCCATGGCCCCAAAATTTCCCAAAAAAAAAAAGTCACATATGTCTCAACTCTATAAATAGTAGCAGTTCATTAACATGCAAGTGGTACGTTGGTAACATTTTCAGGAAATAATTTCGTAAATACCCGGCTATGGCAAGCCCATACATGGAAAAAGGAAATGCCAGGAATGACCATTCAGATTATAACAAATTGAATTCAGAGAATAAGTTTAAATAATAAGCCATAAATATAAAGGAACGACATAACTATTTATTTATCAAAATCATATATAGATTTAAACGAAGTAACGAGATTAAAATTATGGCTAGTTCACAGATAGAAGAATAAAAGAAAGCCAAAATTAATCCAAAAGCTAGCATTTTGCGACCAAACAATCAAAAAATTTGGTTGGATAGAAGATCTGAGCAACCAAATCCCATCTGAATTTACTAAAGCTTATTACATCCTACTCAAATACAGATGTTGACCTCGATTTTGCCCAAACCCTTGGTCAAAG
>NW_021442675.1:0-210 GCF_001605985.2 Dendrobium catenatum
ACCCAATTTCTCTAAATATTATCTTGCATTTTTTTTTCACTTTTAGCCAAATGCGAGAAATATAATTGTGTTTGTGTGTGCATTTTTTATATATTGCAACCATAATACTTGCAAACAAATAGGCCAATCAAGAGTCTCATTATTCTTGTTGCGGGCTTGAATATGCGCGGCGATAGAGTTTTAAATATACGTCCTAGCTTTGCATGGATA
>NW_021442676.1:0-511 GCF_001605985.2 Dendrobium catenatum
ACACAAATGACACAAAAATCTTATATATTTACATATCTAACATCTAAATTTTTAAATTTACTTTTATCATAAAATATAAAGATTTAAATATTTGTTATGTAAATATATATAAAAATTATGGTATTTCTGTAAATATCTTTTTTACGATATAAGAAAAAGGTTAAATTTCAAAATTACCCCCTAACTATTTGTATATTATCATTTTAGTCCACCATTATAATTTGCTCTAATTTAATCTCTCAACAACAACAAGCCTTTATTACACTATGTAGAGTCGGCTATATGAATTCTTTTTCTTCAGTGTGTCGGTTAAGAGTCAAATTCTCATTTAAATCTAAAAAAAAGGTTTTTTTCTAATATTTTTAACCAAGTCTTTTTAGGTATAGCTCTACCTTTCTTAATATAATTCAAATCTATTATATCTACTTTCCTAACCGACCAGTCATCGGAAGGCTGCCGTTTTATGTGACCAAAACATCTAAGGCGACTCTCTCTAATCTTATCTTCCACT
>NW_021442677.1:0-377 GCF_001605985.2 Dendrobium catenatum
TGTTATATTTTCCTTTTGTGACACCATAATGCTATCATGTGGTATTGTGGTGCTTATCTCTCTATTTTTAAGAATTAGATAAGTTAAAAACATCTCTTGGGGGTGCTATAATGCTATCGTGTCAGCACTGCGATGCTCATTTCTCAAATTTTAAGATGATAAATTGGCCCTTAGGGCCACTATGGAATTGAAGCTTTGGTATCTCAGTTTTAGGAATGAAATTTTATATAAATATTTAAATTCACTTTCAAAATCTATTCCTCATCTTATTTTGTTCCTTTGGCCAGAGAAGAGGAGAAGAGAAAGAAAAAAAGGAAGAAGAGAGAGAAGGCTGGATTAAGAGGTATTGGAGTTGATTTCATCTGTCAGGCTAAATG
>NW_021442678.1:0-338 GCF_001605985.2 Dendrobium catenatum
GGAAGATTTAGGGTTTTGAAAAACTTTGATCATTGATAATAACTGAAGATTGTCAATGATGATAGAACAAATAATTAATTGATTATCATTAGGGACAATCAATTAATCAATTTAATGCCTAATGTACATTTAGGTTTTTAATGGATTAATGAATATCAATGATTGAAGAGAATTTTAGTTTTTATAATGATCATGTCACATACAATCATTTGTTGATTGTAAGGTGATAGATCAAATGATCACATTACAATCAAGAGTGGTAGTTGAGTGTTGATTTATGTATGTCAATAATTAAGACACCATGCCAATGCATAATACAAATTTTGATTTAGAGATAG
>NW_021442679.1:0-2984 GCF_001605985.2 Dendrobium catenatum
CCCCCCGGTTCAAGCAACTAATAAGTTATTTTTAAAATATTTTATTTTTATATAAAATGTTTTAATTAATATTAAATTAATTTGAAATATCATAGGTGATTTTTATTTTAGATAATATGTATTTGCAAAAATTTTATTATATTATATATTACATTAAATATAAGAGTAATCTAGGCTCACATGATGCCATTAATAATCCATGAAAAGCTATTAGCCCAAAGGGTACACAGGAAGGTATAAAACAACATAGCAAAATAAAACTGCCTAGGTGATGTGGGACTGAACAGACTTTGTAGTTTTTGTTTCAACATTCGAAGCAATGTGGTACAATGACACTGTGTTAGAATGAGAACTTGTTGGAATTTTTTTTTGTAGGATATTCAATATAAAGAAATCATAATTAATAATTTTTTAAGACTTCTTAAATTTATTATTAATCTATATATTTATAATTAATTCAAATCAAAAACATTATTTACAATTTTTAAGAGTTTTTAAAAACTTTTTCTAAAATGCGAAATTAAATGAATAGAAAAATAAAAAATCTTTAAAAAATAATATTGTAGTGCTTTATAAATAAAGTTTTATAATAATAAAATTTAATATATAACTTTATGAGTACTGTTAAATTATGTTTAAGATATATAACATAAAAAATAATAATTTTTTGGATATCAACATTTTATATATTTATACTATAAACTAAAATTTTTATTAAATATAGAATTAAATCGAAGATTGAAGAATGGTTTATATTTAAAATTTAAAAATTAGAATTAATTTATATTTAAATATATAGGACAATAAATATAATAATTATTTAATATTTAAATTAAAATTATGTAATATATTATATATGTATTTGTTTATTGTATTTTTTGTGTCTAAAAATTCCTTAGAAACTACGCAAAATTTTAAGATGAGAATTGTCATTATTTTTAGTTTTATTTTATTACTTTTAATTATATTTATTATTTTATTAACGTCATCGGTTATGTCGACCGCCCGGTTTTTCGATCCGGTCAAACCGGTGCGCGAACCATGAAACCTCTCGTTCCTTCCCGGTTCGTTGTCCGGTCGCGGTTTTTCACAAACTTGATTTTGACTTTACAAGACTTTTGGCGCCAATTAAGAGCATGTCAATATATAGATAACTATTAAAGACCTCAAATTCAAAATCTCTTAGTTGGTAACTAAGATATCGTCAATCAACATTCAGAAGACTGGAGCTGTGTTACTTTTATCGGTATGTTTATCTAGCTTTCCATTTTAGCACTGTTTTTCCGTGCGAATTAGTGTCAAGGTTATGAAATTCTTTTTTAACCCCATCGGGCTTAGGCTGGGGTTGGTGCCAAGCCGTGCCATGTTTGGGAACCTCCCCAACCCACATTCGATTCCCCTTTCAAGCGTGCTCAATTTCCTTAAGTGCAGAGAAAATAGAGTGGGTGGTTCGAGCACCTGTGGGGTTGGTTGCCGCGCTCATGGGATGCGTCGAGAGATTAGTTACTCCGCGAAAGCCGCCCTACTCTATAACGGTGACAAACGAGGTAATTAATGCCGTGTATCAAAAAAAAAATCAATGTTTGTTTTAAAATTGTAATTATTTTTTTTTTAAAGTGATGGATGTGGAGGAATAAATTTATACTTAAAGCGCAAATTTAAAATTGTAATAGATTACATTTACCAGCTTTTGTTAATGGAATTTTAGCTGTCCATAGAAGTGCTGAATGAACTTTCTAGAAGGACAACCTTGGCAAAGGCGAATTACTGTGCGACAAAGCGTGATCAGCATTGTGCCTGGTAGGGTGTAAGTTTTTTTTTTTTTTTTTTTTTTTGTTTTTTTTTTTTTTTTTTTTTAATGCTGGTAGGTGTAGTTAAGGGTGATGTAAATTTATTGATAGGTCGCAGCAATTTTTCTGGAGGCCTTGGCTTGAAATTCTCCTCTAGAACATGTTTAGACAGTTTAAAATTAATGTTATAAATTAATGATTTTGCAATTTTGCACATTTTTTTTATATATATATATTAGCTTAAATTTAAAATTAATTTGAATTTATTTGAGAAATCTATCATTTTCAAGTCCGCTTCATAATAACAACAATATCAAATTTTATTCTACTGTATGAGGTCGGCTATATTAATCTATTTTTTTATTATATGTCAAATTCTTATTTAAATTAAATAAAAAATTCATTTTAAATATTTTTAATCAATTTTTTTAGGTCTATTTCTATCATGTTCTAATATAGGTCGGATTTAATATATCTACTCTCCAAATCAATTAATGGAAAGTTTGCTATTTATTTATTTTTAATATATCTTAATGAGCTGAAATATACAATATAAAATATACATATAATGAATTATAAATATACAGTGAAAATAATATCAATTATGCATATTAAATGAATTTTAAAAATTTAATTATTATTTTATCCGCTTAAATTTATGTCTAGATATATAAATTAAAATTAAGTACAATACCCCCATAAACTAGATTTATTATTCTGTGCGGAGTCAGTATGTGTCCGGAGATCAATAAAAATGCACCACATTACCTCAACGAGCGCGGTATATTTTTGAGATAATATGGCGCATTTTTATTGATCTCCGGACATATCCTGACTCCGCACATGATACTGAACGTAATCAGACGGTTTTTCCGTGCGGTGTCTGTACAGATTAATCTCTCCATAAACCAAGGCTCCTAAATGTCTAACTCCACCTACCAGAATTAATTCATATTCACATTTAGGTTTAGGATGTCATTCCTATTTATTAGTATTTAATATCTGACTGCAGTCTAGTTATAGCTGTAGTTGATGATCATTACTTCAGTTGGCTAAAAAAAAACTAATAAAAATGTTCACGTCTATTCTATGTCAATTTATATGTCATTGGCAGAGTAGATGGATGATGGGGAGTAGACATTGGCAAATAGATTTTTGATTCACCTTGGAACAAGCTAGATAAATGCTCTCGTG
>NW_021442680.1:0-242 GCF_001605985.2 Dendrobium catenatum
CTTCGCCTCATAAGTTGGAGGCAATCATTTCTTTGGCTTCATCCATTGCATGGTTGATGAAACCCATTGCAAGCTTCTTTTCAGCATCCACCATCGTTAAAATTTGTACCGAAGATCTAATGGTTGTAATGACATATAAGATACTTTGCCAAAATCTATCATTTAAAACAATCTTTCTAATCTATTTTCCTTCATCCTTCTTCGTCCAAGCACAACTCAACTACTGTGTAGATGTGAACATA
>NW_021442681.1:0-261 GCF_001605985.2 Dendrobium catenatum
CTTACACAAGACCTCGTGGGAGCATATGGTACCTGGACAGCAGATGTTCAAAGCATATGATTGGAGATACTGCTCAATTCATAACGCTGGAAGCCAGGAGTGGAGTCAAGGATACACTTGGAGATAATACCACAAAGAAAGTGGTTGGATCATGTATGATTGGAAATTTGGAAAAAAATTTCATAGATAATGTGTTATTGGTTGAAAGCTTAAAGCATAATTTATTAAGTATAAGTCAGATATGTGATAAGGGCTATAATG
>NW_021442682.1:0-356 GCF_001605985.2 Dendrobium catenatum
CCCAGAGGGGGGCCTATTTATAGGAAGAAGGGTGAGTGGAAAAAAAATCAGGTGCCACATCATCAGCCACGTCATCAATCCGCCCTACATATGGGCGACATGTCACCAATCCGTCATATGTGGCATTGCCACGTCATCGATCCGTTCTGCATGGCATTGCCACATCAGCCACGATTCTGCATGTCGTGGCCACGTCAGCCACGACCCAACAAATCATGGGTGCCACGTCATCCACGATCTGTGTCTTGGCCATGTTAGTCATGACTAGGGGTGCAAACGAGTCGAGTCGAGCTCGAGCCAAAGGTTGTTCGAGCCTAGCTCGTTAAGCATGCAGGCGGCTCGAACTCGAGCTCGAG
>NW_021442683.1:0-281 GCF_001605985.2 Dendrobium catenatum
AATATTAATTTAATCAACTTTAATATAAAAGTTATATAAATTCTTTTGAGACTTCAAAAACTATAAAGAAATATTAATAAAATAACTTATTTTATTTAGAAAATATTGGTGAAATCAATTTGCGAAACGGACACTTGACGGTTTCAAAATCCTCACTTGTACCAATATGTATTAATTTCTTAAGGATTATCACCAGTGTCAAAAAATTATGAAAAATTTGTGTAATTAAAATATTATAATATCAATGGTATGGAGTAAACTTATTTTATAATTGACCCCTG
>NW_021442684.1:0-238 GCF_001605985.2 Dendrobium catenatum
ACTGCTGGAGACTATTTCCAAGCATTGGATGCCCTCCAAATATCATCCACCTCTTTCTTGACAAACCGAGAAGGAGCAGGATTACTCAACTGCTGTTTAGGAGATAAACATCCCAAAGAGTCATTTCCCCAAACACCTAACGTGCTTCCAGAAATCTTAGGGGAACCACACAAATCAGCATCACCCCATTTCCCCCTTTCAGCCTGATCGTCAGTTTTCAAACCCCCAAAAGTAAATT
>NW_021442685.1:0-364 GCF_001605985.2 Dendrobium catenatum
CTAAGAATGTCTTCATTCATTTGTGAAAAAATCTAATTTAAAAATATGATAAATTTATAAATCAGTCCATTTTCTGCTTGATTAGTGAAAAATATAAATTTAAAATATGATAAATTTGAAATATATTTGTCATATAAATTACATTATTTTTATTAAAACCAAAAACAAAAAAAAATCAACGTAGATCAGGTCCAAGTCACGGTGACGCTTCCGCGTGCTTTCTGCTTAATATTCGCCCAAAACAGAGCATCCGACGAAGCTCTCATTGAAGAACAATTATTACATCCTCTGACCAGACGTAGAGCTACGTTCGGCATCCAATAACATTTCGCCACGTGCTCTTACTCTTTACCGCACGGCCCGA
>NW_021442686.1:0-432 GCF_001605985.2 Dendrobium catenatum
CATACCACTAAACAAAGTCAGAAGGAGGGAAAACATTAATCAGTATTTCTCCCTTTAACCAATTTAGAAAAGCTAAACACTATCTCCAAAACTCCAAAATCTAAAATCTTGAAAAGATTCAACATATAGAAGGATAATTTTTAAAAACAAAGTGAAGTCAAAACACACACATATAAAAAACAACAAACAAAGCGGAAATAAAACACACTGAAATAAAACATATTTCAAGAAATTATTGAGGCAGCAGGTTTGAGCATAAATGAGTTGCGAGCCTTCATATGTCCAGTTATCCTATGCCCCCACGAGGTCTTTGGTGAGAGCACTCCTGCAAAACTCAACAACAGTCAGATTTAGGAACCTAAAAAGGTTTGGGCTCCTTCTTAGGAAAAGTAGATTGCAATGCAGGTAAGGTATGTTGTGAATTATGCATCT
>NW_021442687.1:0-215 GCF_001605985.2 Dendrobium catenatum
TCCTAAGATCAAATCCTTGGGGTGACTTGTAGAGTATTCCCAATCACATTGGTAAAGTGTGTGAAGGTCCAATCATATCATCCAAGTCAAAATTTTCTACCCCTTGGGTGACTTCTACTATTCCTTCATTTTGTTGTTCTACTTCCTTCCCCAACTTGTCTACACCACTAGTAATCTTCCCAATATCCTCATCATCTTCAACTCTAGGTTTCTTA
>NW_021442688.1:0-425 GCF_001605985.2 Dendrobium catenatum
ACCCAACCCCAATCATTAGATGAACTTGAAAAGAAATTAACAGGGATTGTGCAGGAGTCCATGGTCAACCTCTTCCAGGAATTTGAAGCTAGAATGAGGAAGAATTTTGAATAAATTGTGAGAATAGTTGATCTTATTGATGAGAAGCTCCAACATTGCATTGTCCAAGGAATTATTAAGCCTGATCAGCAAGCTGCTCCTTCCTCCTCATCATTCATTCCCCATACAATTCCATCCCCTAATAATATTCGGATATCATCTGAACACACCAAGACCGACACCCCAGAAAAAATCAATGATGTTGAGATGACCCAGGCTGCTGAAAGGGTTAGCAGAAAGAAGAAATTAGAGAGAAAATCAAGCAAAAAAAAAAGAATCAGAAAAGGGCACACCACATCCCTGAAGAAACTGCCCAAGAAGTAACT
>NW_021442689.1:0-935 GCF_001605985.2 Dendrobium catenatum
TCAAACTTTTACAGCCCATTCAATGAAGAAGCCGTGTTGAAAAAGAAACTGCTACTCTATAAAATCCACAGCACTCTCAGAACTAATTAACAAAGAAATTCTTACGTTGCAGAGATAAGAGACTGAGCAAGCAGGCAGGAAGAAATGGATCATCAGAAGAGCAGCGTCATGTGGGTGAGTTCCTTCCTCCTTTCTTTTATGTGTTCTATGTATATATTCTTCGTAATTAAATTAGATTAGGAAAGATTAATTGGTTCATCAGGAGCTCTAGACAGATTTTTCAATAGGACAGAAGATTATTAAGACTTTATTTTGAGATAGTTTTGTTATTAATTTTAAAGCAGTTTTTCATTATCAAAATTTTATAAAATAGCGACAAAATTTTGGCCAAAATCTGTTCATTGGGTACAGCTTTTTTATTGCTTTTTAAAACAGCTAACTAGTATGAAAAAAGACATCTAAAATGAAGCCTAAGGCTTTGTTTGGGAGGGCTTTCTTTTTGCTTCTTAAAGCAGCTTCCTAACACAAAAATTTTAATTTTTATGCTATGAAGCAATTTTAAGAAGCAATAAAAAAACCTTTCCAAACGAAGCCTAAGACACCTTTAGTATTGCTTTATAAATCAGTTAATTTTTTAAAATATATATTTAAACAAATTTGTACTAGAAGCTTTTTTTAAAAAACAGTAAGAAAGATGTGATAAACGAAGCATAAGGCTTCCCTTGGAATAGCTTTCTTTGATTTTCAGATCATAATCATAATTTTGTTTGGCCACTTTTTTTTAACTAGTTTCAATAATTTCTTTAACTAAAAAATTATTTTCTACGATAAATTTAAAAAAAATTATTCTCTCCACAACAGTTTTACAGCAACTTCTATAAAAAGCTACCGCTATTCCAACTTCTACTATAATTATTTTATTTATATATCAGATG
>NW_021442690.1:0-266 GCF_001605985.2 Dendrobium catenatum
ATTTACTGTTGAAAAAAATTAATGCTTCGTTTGGAACAACTTTTTTATTGTTTTTTGAAGCAACTTTTTAACTTTTTCTTGAAGCAGCTTTCTAGTAGAAAAATTTTAATTTTTATACCAAAAAACTGCTTCAAAAAGCAGGAAAAAACTGTTCCAAAAGAAGACTAAGGCTTCATTTGGGATGGCTTTCTTATTGATGCTTAAAGCAGCTTTCTAATACAAAAATTAAGACTTCTTTTGGAATGGCATTTTAACTATTTCTTAAA
>NW_021442691.1:0-219 GCF_001605985.2 Dendrobium catenatum
CCAGTACTTCTACAAAATGAAAGGATGAACAAACTTACCACCTAAAGCTTTTTTACAGTAAAAACATTTGAACAAACATGCAAATGAAGAGGAAAGCAATAAAAGCATTTTGCCTACCTCTTACCCAAATTCATCTACAAATGTATGGCTACAATTCAAGCTCACAAAATGTATTTGCTTCATTTCTTTGTTTTGAAAGCTTTATTTCAGGTGACAAAC
>NW_021442692.1:0-363 GCF_001605985.2 Dendrobium catenatum
TAGCACAGACTCGAACTTTTAAGTCAACCTAAATCAATTCGCCTCAACTCAATCAAATTCAAATTTTTGTAAATAAGATAAAAAATAGTATTTCAAAATTATTTATATTTTAAGATTAACTAAAAATATATATTTTAAATTATCAATTATTTTATAAATAATATTCTAAATCAATTTGAATTATAAATTAACTCTTGAACTCTTCTTTAAATTGTGATTAATCTAAGCCGTTCAATTTAAGATGGAATAGATCTAAAATATGAGATTTAAATGTCATTTAAGCCGATTAAAGCCAAAACCACCCAAACCCTCACGTTTTCCTTTGGTTCATTCGCAGAACCGCTCCCCATCTCCCTCTGTAAT
>NW_021442693.1:0-332 GCF_001605985.2 Dendrobium catenatum
TCCTCTCCTTTGACTCCTTGGAACTCTCCTCCTTAGACTCCTTGGATCTTTTCTCCTTAGACTCCTTGAATTTCTCCTCCTTGGACTCCTTGGATTCGTCGTGGCTTGAATATCCAAATGAAGAGACGATCCCCCTTTGGAAGGGGGCATTGCCTTTTCTCTTTGGATATCTAAAGCCATCCCACTCGATCTCCCAAATGGAAGAAGACTCTCCCCTATGAGGATGCCTTCTTATTTTGGGATTCAAGTGGGATAAGAATATCCACACTCAAAGATCACTTTCATAACTCTTAACAAATTTATTACAAACAAATTATATTAATTGAAAGCAG
>NW_021442694.1:0-246 GCF_001605985.2 Dendrobium catenatum
TGAAACTGGAGGATACAGGCGGCTATGGAGTGATGTTAGGCACAGAAAAGGTAGAAATGGGAAGGGAAGTTTGTAGAGGAGTAGCGCTGATGATTCAGGGGATCCAGGTGAGGGAAGAATTTCTTCCCTTAGAGTTGGGGAGAACTGATGTCATCCTAGGGATGAAGTGGCTGCAGACCTTAGGGGAGACCAAAGTAAATTGGGGTGCTTTGAGGATGGAGCTAATGATGGAAGGAAAGAAGATGG
>NW_021442695.1:0-236 GCF_001605985.2 Dendrobium catenatum
ATTTCTCATTTTTGCAAAGCAATACCTAGCAAATACCAAGCAATACCGAGAAAATCGCGAACATAGCATTTCTGGGTTCCGCTCCGGGTCAAGTCTTCGGGCCGCGCGGTTTAGAGTAAGAGCACGTGGCGACATGTTACTGGAGGCCGAACGTAGCTCTATGTCAGGTCAAAGGACGTAATAATTGTTCCAACAAAATAGATTGAAAATATGCTCCTTCCTATAACAAAAAGATA
>NW_021442696.1:0-339 GCF_001605985.2 Dendrobium catenatum
TCAAAACTTAAAATGATTTTTCTTTATGTCATCCAAAAATAAATGTACAATTTGAAGTCTATCTACAACAACACTTGGCAACATAAAGTATAATAAAAATAAAAGCTAAGATTGTAAAAATTAAACTAGCCAAAAATGTATAGCTACAACGCATAGTAGAGCCCCATATCAACACTACTCAACTTGCTTATTATCCTTTTGTTGACCTAAAAGTAGAAGCAAAAATAAGAATGAACTATCACAGTTCAATAGACTATCGTAGCTTAAATTAGGAACCATTAACTCAAACGAAAAGAGCTTTAATTATCGAATTAATAAACTGAAGTACTATACGAAAAA
>NW_021442697.1:0-488 GCF_001605985.2 Dendrobium catenatum
TGTTATTTTGAGTCATTTGTGAGCCCATGCAAGATACAAATTTCCTTCATCAAACTGATATTAAGGAAAGTGCAATTAGACTTTCAACAAGAGAATGTAGGTTGACAAAGACATTATCATGTGGTGATAATAGTAGTTAAATGGGTTTATCTTTGAGTTTTGCATCATAATAATTGTATATTATGTTCAGAAAATTTATTTTAATTTTAATATATTTGTTAAATAAAAAAATCAAGGAATTTTCAAAAGAGCAACACTCTAATTTCTTATTTTTTATTTATTATTATTATTATTATTCTTTTTTTATTTTTACTAGTGTTGTTATTATCGTTTAAAATACAAGTGAACCTTTTAATTTTTTTTATGGAATATATTTTAACTAGATGGCCTAAATTTTATTTGTGAAAGAAGATGGTTGTACTTTAAACGTCACTTAGAATTCATCTCATGAGCACACATATGTACTTCATATGTATGTATACTTTTAT
>NW_021442698.1:0-262 GCF_001605985.2 Dendrobium catenatum
TTCTTGCACATTTGGATTCCACCACCAACTATTTTTATTAGTATGTGCTTTTCCCTTTGATACTCCAATGACATCTTTTGCAATATACTTAATATCACTAGTCACTTTTTCCCACATAACATTAGCATCCTCATGCACAGATAAAATCTTAAGATCTAAAATCTTATTCTCAAAAATATTTTTGTTAATATTCTTTAAATGCCCCCATCTAATTCTAGAAAATCGCTTTACTTTATTTTTTATTTTATGCCCCTTTATCTTA
>NW_021442699.1:0-207 GCF_001605985.2 Dendrobium catenatum
CTTTCCTAATTTGGAATTTCCAAAATTGGAAAGTTTTCGAAATTCAAAAATTGAATTTTCAAAATTGGAACACGTGGGGAATGGGGGAGGTGGCCGACGGTTGGGAGACCTCCTGACGGGTGGTGGTGGTGGTGGTGGGGTGGCCGGCGGCCAAGAGGGGACTAGGGCCGGCGGGTTGGGGAGAGGAAGGGGATTGGGATGATGGGG
>NW_021442700.1:0-271 GCF_001605985.2 Dendrobium catenatum
TGCCGTATAAATAAATAAATAAACACACCAACAATTTTACAACCAGCATGCAATGAAAGCCGAGAAAAAGCCCGTCACAATGCAGTAAGGAAATAAACACCGGCCTAACCTAAAACTAGAGTCGGTTGTCCTAGCAAACAATTCTAAGTGTGTGTAGTAAGCTGTGAGGTTTTGATATGTCATAGGTCAATTATTGGCTAAAGTTTTTTAATTGATTGAATTTTAGTTTAAATGTATTCACTAATCCTAAGGTGAGGTGTCACTAAGTTTT
>NW_021442701.1:0-244 GCF_001605985.2 Dendrobium catenatum
CCCTCTTGGTTAGTTTGGGCCAGTTCATAGGGCCTAAGATCCCTAACAAACTTTCAAGTGGTATCAGAGCGGGATTCAGAAAAATTAGTTTTTAAAAGCTTTTGAATTTCGATCCATGACTAATTTTTCAAATCGTACTATTGCGGAAGGTTATTCTATCACCAGACCTCTTTTATTTGAAAAATATGTCATTTGATTTTTGGAAAAATCGCATGTCTATTTTCTTGCAATCAATTGATTTTTG
>NW_021442702.1:0-238 GCF_001605985.2 Dendrobium catenatum
CGAGCTCGAATCGACCCGACTCGAGCCGGATCAGACTCGCATGCGTTCAATTAAATTCGATTAATTTATTTTCATCGCGTCGTACTTGATTTAATTTGAATTGATCGTTATTTTGAACTCAATTTCGTACGATTAATTTCGTCGCACCGGCTCGAACCAAATTCGACTCGAATTGAATCAAATTTGGACTCGAGCTTAACACAATCTTTAGCCAATTTTAATTTGATTCAGCCCTATT
>NW_021442703.1:0-268 GCF_001605985.2 Dendrobium catenatum
TTAATTATAATTAATAAGAAAATGCTTACTCTCTCCCCCTTCCCTCTCCTTCCTCGGCGTTCGTGTCGAAACGGTAAACCACCTAAGCATGCCTTTATTGAGCGTGGTAGGAGGGAACCCGGTGCGACACCTACGACGAGGTAGGTGAGTGACCCCTCGATCCACGTGCCAACCACGACAACCCCGCGAAGGTATGAAATTTTCTAAACTCAAAACCCTACTTCAATGTTCGTGGCAAACTGAAGAACCACCCCATGCACGCCTTTAT
>NW_021442704.1:0-1382 GCF_001605985.2 Dendrobium catenatum
TCTAGACATAGATTCTATAAGAGATACATAAGCAAAGACACTTAATTTATTTGTCCAAACCACTTTTATATTTCTTAAATAATGGAAAATAGATGGTCAAATGGATACATAAGTAATGTCAAATAGATACACAAGCAATGTCAAATGGATGCTTCAATTTATATTTTCATTTCAGTTGTGACCATTCAAGTTCTTTATAATCTTGTGGGAGTGCAAAATCAACCTCATAGTTTCTCTCGATAATGCTAATTGCAAAAGTGCACTTTATTTCCACAATATCTACGTAATTCTTGTTAAGAGAGTTACTATTTGTATGTTTTACATTCTTGCAACTTTTATAGTTTTGAGATTTCAAATATTATTATTTTAAGAATTATATTCTCCTAACACTTTTTAGAAGAATTTTTTTTGCTCTTGTGTGAACTAATATTTCAGGATAATCAAACTCTAGACTAATGAAGACTTCAAATCAATTTCAGCATAAGATAGTTTGTAAATTGAAATATGTATTTTTCAATTTATTGAGTTTGAGAGAGTGTGATTATAATTGAGTAACTTAGTACACACACACACTTGGGGAGATCTTTAAAAAATCAAAATTTCTTATATTGATCGTACGGGATGAACCAAGTTCGTATGGGACGATCAGGTCAGTTATCCCCTCGGAAGAGCAATGGAACGAAAAGGAAGTGAGAAAATTTTTCTAAGTCCTAATCATCTAGGAGAATTTCCCTATTCATCCTGGAACGATGTGCAATAGATTCTCACTATGAACTATTTGTCCAGACGAAGTGTACCAATCATTCTTTGACGATGGGATCTGGATTTCTCACTTTATATTGATCGTCCGAACGAAGTGTATAATTCATCGCAGTACGATGTGCTCTGGATTCTTACTTTATGTTGATAGTCCAAATGATTCATCCTGTTCGTGTCAGGATGAAGTTCTCTAGACACATGACATGAACTATTCGTCCAGACGAACACTCATATTTGTCCCAAGACGAAGTTCTCTATTCCTTGAAAATTTGGGATCGTCCTGCATTTTGGTCCGAACGAACCCTTGATATAACTGTTCGTCCAAGGACGAACTTAGTTCGTACGGGACGATGATCTGGTACCAAGTTAGTTCGTACCAATATACAAAGGGTTTATATGCAAAGTATTTTTACACTATTCGTACAGGACGATCTGACAATCATCTGGGACAATTGACTGTGTATAGACTTGAAAATCAGCAATTTTTTTGACGATTTTTCGTGTCTTTTCTATATAAGGTCCACTTAAAACTGTCTTGTAATCTTTTTTCTTACTGGTCTTTGTGTAAACTGAAGGGAGAGTGAAGGAGAGAGTGTTTGAAAGAGGATTCTTACTACTGGAGC
>NW_021442705.1:0-218 GCF_001605985.2 Dendrobium catenatum
TTTGTTAATAGTAACATGGCTCGTTTGGTTTGGTGCCATTTCTCTAATCTTGCTGAGATGGATAATTTCAATTATCATCAGAGTTTACCGGATATCTTGAAGGATTGGTTTGCTAAAGGTAAAAATCATATTAATTGCTTAATCCCTATTCTGATTATTTGGTATATCTGGAAAGCTAGGGATGATTCTAAGCATAACAACATTAAAATGTGGGCTAA
>NW_021442706.1:0-321 GCF_001605985.2 Dendrobium catenatum
GAATCCTCTCTTGAATGCTATCTTTCACTCTCTCCTTGATTATTCTCTCAAGAGGCACGAAGATCAAATGACAAAAAAGATTGGGTGGCAGTCTAATTTGGACTATTTATACAAAAGACAAGAAAAATCGCCCAAAAACTATTAGTTTTCAATTCTGTATGCAGTGGATCATCCTGTACGATCGTGGATCATTTTGGATGATTTTACTTAAACAATCTGAAACGACCCTATTTGAATATGTGTATGAAATGCCTTCGTACAGCTGAGCGTCTTGTACAAACTAGGTTCGTCCAATACGAACAGTTATTACAAGGTCGGTTC
>NW_021442707.1:0-298 GCF_001605985.2 Dendrobium catenatum
AAAAACGTGCGGCAGTGGGATTTGATATTAGCTCAAGTCGAATTTGCGTTCAATCGGTCGATCAATCACACTACCGGCCGAAGCCCCTTTGAAATCGTGTATGGCCATAATCCACTCTCTCCAATTGACCTTATTCCTATAGCAAATGTATCTGCATACAGCACCGATGGAGAACAAAGGAGTGTGGAGATAAAGAACTTGCATAAACAGGTACAGGAAGAGATTGCAAGACAAAATGCTAAGTATCAAAGACAGGCTAATAAACACCGAAAATTTGTACAATTCAAAGAAGGGGATC
>NW_021442708.1:0-327 GCF_001605985.2 Dendrobium catenatum
CATTAAGTTGTGTTAAGTCACATTCTTCTACTATCTAGTCCATAAAGGGTGTTTCAACGTTAACTCCGTCAACTAACCTAGTTGGTTTTGTATGCCCACATATGATAATCTAGTGACTGTAAAAATGTAGATATGCATGTTTTCCAAAAATTAAAAGGAATATTATCGAACAATGGAGGTCTAGTTATAGAGTAACCTTCAAGTGTGTTTCAGTTTTCGAATATAGCCTTAGCTGTTAATCAAAAAGTAGTCTAAACTTATGATTTTGAAACTAAGCTCTGATACCACTTGTTGAAATTTGTTAATTATGAGTTATGTTATTAGACC
>NW_021442709.1:0-439 GCF_001605985.2 Dendrobium catenatum
CTCATCAACCTTTGTTGAATATCATCTTCTAAGAAAAGTAATTTTTTATCTTCATCCTTAATGCACTTCACTTGATCTAAATCCTTACTACTCCTATCTCTTTGTTTGGCTAACTTATACATATATATTTCTCCCTTTTAAGTATCTAATCTATTATATAAATCACTAAAAGCTAAGGTCTTTGAAACGCATATTGCTTTCTAAGATTCCTTACGAGCCTCTTTATATTTTCCCGATTAACAGAATTTTTAAAATTAAAACAATTTTTATAACAAATCTTCTTATTCTTAATCTTTTTTGCACATTTGGATTCCACAGCCAATTTTTACTATTAAGAGTTTTTTCCTCTGATACTCCAAGCACATCTTTTGCAATATTTTTAATATCATTAGCAACTTTTTCCCACATAACATTAGCATCTTCATGCACAGATAAAATT
>NW_021442710.1:0-275 GCF_001605985.2 Dendrobium catenatum
CCATTTTGGATTGTCCCTCGAGCAACTTCTTCAACATCTCCCCCGAGCTGGAAAAATTCCAATTCATTGTCTCGTGGATGGCTGAAATTTGGCTTTTGACATCTGAAATTTGAGTGTGTGTTGACCTGTATATGGTTTAAAAAAAAAATTTAAATAAAAAAATCTACCTGCCCGCACGTCGTCGCCGCCCAAATCGCGAACATCCCGCACTTCGCACGTCGATGTCGCCTCACTCACTTCGCCCCACGATCCCACCTCGCGTCGTTAAATGCACA
>NW_021442711.1:0-911 GCF_001605985.2 Dendrobium catenatum
AGCCTTGAATCCGACGGTATTAAGGTGCAAGCCTACCGGAGCAACCGTGTAGAATCCCCTCCACACTCCCTTGAGTCCCCCCTCACAAGCTCTTCTCCCTCTCAGACTTCACCCATTCCTCACTCCCTTTCAAGTTCTCTCTCCAAGTTTCCCCCAAAATAATGAAGCTATAATGGCTGCCAAAGACACTTATAAAGTGTCTTGTCATAGCTTAAATAGAAGAGCTAAAAATGAGCTTATTAATGCAAGTTGTTGACATTATCGTCCAGGACGATAGGTATATCATCCTATATGATCAATACAAATTCAGCTCGTCAGCCCGGGATGATTTGGGACGATCAGAAGAAAATTGGTTACATCATCCTGGCCGATCTCACGATCGGCCTTTCCGATTAGTTCAAAACCAATTTCAATCATCTTGATCATCGCCCTGATTAGATGCTGGCCGATGTAAATCGTCCAGTACATCGTTCCGGCCGATCCTAAGATTGTCCAAGACGTTGTGATCGTATCAATCAGCCATTAATGCTTTCCAAAGATACCACATCAAATTAGGCATAATTGAGTTAGATTGGCCTGGACGATATGAATATCGTCCTGGCCGATTTCTTAAAATAAAGAATTCCTAATCTGATTATGGCGGCTGATTGTTTCTGAATTAAGCCCATCTTCCTTGCCGATAAAGGTATCGTCCAGGCTGATCAGCTTATGACGGCTGCCTTAATGAGGATGACCTAATTTGGGTTTTTTTTTGATAGATTATCCGGGATGATATAAATATCATCCTGGATAATGTTACCAAAAATAGAAATTTTTTAGGGAACAACAGAAAATCTTCCAAGTTATAAATCTTTAGGTGTCACACTAAATACAACATACTCAAGAAAGGAAAAGATTACAAACTGATTCAG
>NW_021442712.1:0-3971 GCF_001605985.2 Dendrobium catenatum
TGCAAATTTATTTGATTTGATTATTTTCTTTTTTTTTCATTTTTTTCTTTGTAACAAATATTATTAATATAATGAGTAATAATAATATTTATTATCATAGAGTTGGCAGACATCAAAATAACTATTTTTCGCATTGATTTTTGTGTCAATTTCTAAAAATTCGTTCTGAATTTGCATTTAGATTCATGTCGATGTGCGTGCATGATTTCAAATGAGCAAATTTATAGTCTTTTTTAAGCGACTCTGATGTCTTGAATTCAACGTCGTAGTCCGTTTTGTATTCGGAGGTCATTTGGTTGACGTCGTGCGTTATTTTTTTGTCTCCGATTTTGCTCTTTTTCGCACATAATTTGATATGTGGGTCAATAAATGCCCCCCAACAAATATGTTGTGTTTGGAGCACGCCATGCTTGTTGTGTTGTTGTTGGTTGCCTTTGTAATTTTTTTTCATACATTTAGCCTTCTTGACACTGGTTTTCGATACATTTTTGCTCTCTTTTATACAGGGAATATTTCGTTGGCGGAGATCTGACGACGTGACTCCTGACGAGCCTAGTGAGGTCGCCATTTGGGGGGCCATTGATTGACATGATCCTCTGGGTATTGCTGACATTCGTGACTAACTTGAACAACATGAGGATATGTTGCGGGGCCGCGACATTTTTCGCAGTTTCTTCTCACATTCTCCCCTGCTTTTTGTTCTCTCACCAGACTCCATAACATTTGATAATCCTGATGAGTGGGTCACCAATATCAGATTGCAATGTGGGGATATAACCCTATGGACAGTACCATTGATCAGATTAGTTGGGGCATATGTGATATTTTATAGCCCGCGGCAAATACTCTTGAGCCTGTAGGACGGTCGAGGTTATTGAGTCACTGCCAGCTGCATTCAAAGACATTAGAGTGGCCATGTGACTCTACAGTTGGGCAGACATAGAGTCCCGTTGTTGGGTACGTTTGTTGGTGTATATATGTGCTGAGGGCTCAAAGATATACCCTTCAAGAGGCTGGCATTTATGAGGCTATATATGCCTCTCTATTTGACTTTGGAAGGATACCCTCTTCTTGGGCCCGCGGATTGGTGAAGTTTTGGGATAGTAGTAGAAATACTTGTTGGGTAGGGCCAGAGGAACTGACAGTGACACTTTCAGATCTACAGACAGTATCAGGATTACCCATTGTTGGAGGCCATTTTGAGGAGTGTATTCCTCCTGACGTGGAGCTGTTTCATAGGACACATTCAGCAGATGGGAGCAAGAGGGGTAGATTAGTTTTGTCAGATGTTTACCCAGCTCTCCTTCGTCATTACCGTCAGGTGTACAGATCTTCTAGTTTGTTGATGCGCTCTAGGGCCATAATGCCAGTGGACACCTGGGTTCATAGCTTTCTTCAGGACAGTTTTATGTCTACCACTGCCACATCATTGTATGATCCTTTTGAGCCTGGCCTATGACCCAGAGTTTTGTTGTCAGAGGAGACTGCAGAGCCTTCTTTAGTTGGTTACAGGTCCCCCGCATTGCCAGACATTGATGAGGATTTACTTTTTGCAGGACTCTTAGCCACGTGGTTGTGTACTTTTGTTCTCCCTCTTAAGGTGAGATATGTACGTTGCAGTATTTTCCTAGCAGCCAGTCAGCTTTCTCAGGGGCGACGCCTTTCTTTAGCTCCACCAGTGCTTGCTAGGATTTTCAGGACTCTTCGTGTAGCTTCTGAGGCGAGTTCTCTTGAGCTACGAGATCTGGTTTTACCGTGGCATTACCTGTACGGCTGGGTCCATCTACACATCAGAGGTGTTTTTTCTTGCCTGGAGTGCACCCAGTACTTCTTGGAGAGGGGATACCCGACAGTCATGCAATTGGCACAGGCTACCTCTACTTTGGAATCAGAGCGAGTATGACTTTTCTTCTTCGCTCCGCACCTGGTAGTGGACCGTTTCGCTGTAGTTCATCAGTCAGATGTTGTTGATTTTCCATCCTACATGAGAGCACAAATTATTACTGATGGACTTGATGGACAGAGGAGATGTACTTTAATACAAAGTAGGTGCACTTTGAGAGCAGCTGAGTACTTTGCCAGCATGTGCCTAGGCTGGCTATATTATCGTTCTGGCTGAGTAGGAGCACTTTGGAGTCAGAGCACTTTTTGACTCCCGAGGAGGTATCAATGGGCCCTCGGATGCTATGGATGCATCGTTTCTCTGTTCGGCTGATATCCCTCTAATATTACAGTGTTGCCAGAACGATAACATAGCCAGCCTAGGCGCATGCTTGCAAAGTACTCAGCTGCTCTCAAAGTGCTCCTACTCTGTAGTAAAGTACATCTCCTCTATCTATCAAGTCCATCAGTAATAACTTGCTCTCTTAGGTAGGATGACAAATCAACAACATTTGACTGATGAACCATAGCGAAACGGTCCACTACCAGGTGCGGAGCGAAGAAGAATAGTCGTACTCGCTCTGACTCCAAAGTATAGGTAGCCTGTGCCAACTGCATGACTGTCAGGTATCCCCTCTCCAAGAAGTACTAAGGGCACACCAAGCAAGAAAAAGCACTTCTGATGTGTAGATGGACCCAGCCGTACAGGTAATGCCACGGTAAAACCAGATCTCGTAGCTCAAGAGAACTCGCCTCAGAAGCTACACGAAGAGTACTGAAAATCCTAGCAAGCACTGGTGGAGCTAAAGAAAGGCGTCGCCCATGAGAAAGCTGACTGGCTGCTAGAAAAATACTCCAACGTACAGATCCCACCTTAAGTGGGAGAATAAAAGTGCACAACCACGTGGCTAAGAATCTTGCTAAAAGCAAATCCTCATCAATGCTTGGCAATGCGGGGGAACTGTAACCAACTGAAGAAGGCTTTGCAGTCTCTTATGACAACAAAACTCTGGGTCGTAGGCTAAGCTCAAAAGGATCATACAATAATGCGGTAGTGGTAGACAAACAACTGTCCTGAAGCCCACCCAGGTGTCCACTAGCATGGCGGCCTTAGAGCGTATCGATAGATTAGAAGATCTGTACACCTGACGGTAATGACGAAGGAGAGCTGGGTAAACATCTGACAAAACTAATCTTTCCCTCCTGCTCCCGTCTGCTCAAGTTGTCCTACAAAACAGCTCCACATCAGGAGGAATACACTCCTCAAAATGGCCTTCAACAATGGGTAATTCTGATACTGTCTGTAGATCTGAAAGTGTCACTGTCAGCTCCTCTGGCCCTACCCAACAAGTATTGATGTCATTATCCCAAAACTCCAACAATCCGCGGGCCCAAAAAGAGGGAATCCGTCTAAAGTCAAATAGATAGGCATATACAGCCTTATAAATGTCAGCCTCTTGAAGGGTATATCTGTGAGCCCTCAGCACATATCTGCACCAACAAACGTACCCATCAACGAGACTCTGTGTCTGCCTAACTGTAGAGTCACATGGCCACTCTAATGTCTTTGAATGCAGCTGACAGTGACTCAATAACCTCGACCATCCTACAAGCTCAAGAGTATTTGCCGCGGGCTATAAAATATCACACATGCCCCAACGAATCTGATCAATGGTACTGTCCACAGGGTTATACTCCCCATATTGCAATCTGATATTGGTGATCCACTAAGCAGGATTATCAAATGCTATGGAGTCTGGTGAGAGAATAGAAAGCAGGGGAGAACGTGAGAAGAAACTGCGAAAAATGTCGCTACCCCGCAACATATCCTCTTGTTGCTCAAGTCTGTCACGAATGTCAGCAATACTCTGAGGATCATGTCTATCAATAGCCTCCCAAATGGCGGCCTCACTAGGCTCATCAGGAGTCACATCATCATACTTCAACCAATGAAACATTCCCTGTATAAAAGAGAGCAAAAATGTGTCGAAAACCAGTGACAAGAAAGGCTAGATGCAAGAAACAAAATTATAAAGGCAACCAAGAACAACAAAACAAACATGGCGTGTTCCAGGCGCACACCATATTTG
>NW_021442713.1:0-245 GCF_001605985.2 Dendrobium catenatum
TCTCAGTTAGTTGTGAGACATCTTGCTAGGATTGCCTCTGATCATAGCCCAATCATTCTTAACGTTACCAATTCTAATATACCTTATAAGAGGAGTATTAAATTTGAGGATGTATGGGCATCTTACCCGGCCTCTGCAGCTGTGGTAAAGAAGGAGTGGAGCAAAAAAAAATAAGGGCAATCATTCTCAAATTATGAATTCTAAATTTAAAGAGCTCTTAAATCTCTTTTCTTTGGGAGTAAGGC
>NW_021442714.1:0-211 GCF_001605985.2 Dendrobium catenatum
ATATGACTGTGAATCTACGTATACAGGCATAATACAGTCTATCTTTTTGAGAAAAATGACTAATTTGTCAATCTCAAAAGATATATTTAAAGTTACAACTCTTCCCTTACAAAGTTTTAGAGAAATCACTCATCGTGAGATTCATAAAATTGAAGAACTCAAAACATTTTATGTTGCTCCTTTATCTGGTGATAATGGACCAGGAAGCATA
>NW_021442715.1:0-229 GCF_001605985.2 Dendrobium catenatum
ACGCAGCAGAGACGGAGATAGGTTTCGCAAACATACACGGCTTGTCGTGCTAAACGGCTGGTCTCTGGAGGAAGAAAAAAAAGTATAAACAAAAATAAAATATCTTGATATAATTTTGATGAAAATAAAATTTAAAAATCTTAATATTAAATTAAAAAAATTATATTGAAAAATGTCTGTAAAAATATTACATAGTTTTGATATAGATAAATCTTAAAATTATTAAATT
>NW_021442716.1:0-598 GCF_001605985.2 Dendrobium catenatum
TGACTTATGACTTTAATAATTCACCATAACTATTCTAAGGAACATTAGGATCACTTCTATTTTGTTCATGATTGCTATGTGGTGATTTGCTTGTAATTAGTGTCCAAGGGTTAGAATGACATTGATTGCAAACCTACAACTAGTGACATTACGGACAATAATTAAGGATTTATGTTTAGAAAACTTAGAGAAATTCTAGACATTAGGATATACATTCTTTGTACTATAAATCTTAAACATTTGAACGTAGTGACATGTACAGCCACTAGAAAAATTTTCATTGATTTTTGAAGTCATTAAGTCCCTTAAACAGTTTTCTTAAGATTAAACCTTAATTAATCCATGAAACCTTCGAGAAAATGTAATAAATCTATTTTAAACCCAAAAAATATGTATAACCCCTCTAACTGACCAGTTTTGAATCCTCAACAAACCAAAATAAAACAAAAATTATTTGACACCAAAATTAGGCTTAATTTAATTTTAAGAGAAATTCAATATTTAAGTAAAATAATTAATTAATAATTATTAAAAACTCCAAAAATTTCTCAAACACTTGAAAATCTCTCCTTAGGTCATTCCTGAACTTTGGAGTTGA
>NW_021442717.1:0-219 GCF_001605985.2 Dendrobium catenatum
TATATTCTCTAATCATATTAATTTTATTACTATATTTTGAGATTTTATATTGCTCATATTAATTGATATTAATTAGAATTAAACATACATATTGATTATTTTGTCTTGCATTGAAAGTAATGACAGAGCTTGCTTATTTGTTGGGCTTTTATATGTTGATTATTTCAATTTTTATGATTTCAAGTCAGAGAAAGGTTCATGACCAGTTGGAGTGAGTGA
>NW_021442718.1:0-267 GCF_001605985.2 Dendrobium catenatum
GGCCTCAAGTAGTGGTCCGGCGAAGGTGAGGGCCTCAGGTGGTGGTCTGGCGAAAGGGAGGGGCTCAGGTGGTGGTCCAGCGAAGGCGAGGGCCTCAAGTGGTGGTCCGATGAAGGTGAGGGCCTCAAGTGGTGGTTTGGCAAAGGTGAGGGCCTTAGGTGGTGGTTCGGGGTAACTTCGGCGGTGCTCCAGAGAAACTCCAGTGGTGGTCCGACGAAACTTCGGTGGTAGTTCCGTCAAACTCCGGCGGTGGTCGATGAGGAGCTT
>NW_021442719.1:0-735 GCF_001605985.2 Dendrobium catenatum
TAATCAAGTATATTATTTTATTTTTTATTTTTTATTTTTCAATTTTCTCTAAAATAAATAGAGCTTTAGGATTCGTTTAGGGTAGTTTTTATACTGTTTTCTACAGCAATATTTTAGCATAATTTTTTTAAAAAATTAATATTAAAAAAGTATTTCAAATGAAGTTTTAGTGAAAAGTTTATTTTTTCTTACTTAGAGGGGCATTTAGGTCAATTAAAATAAATTCACATATTATATATGTAAGATTTAAATTTAAGATCTCTTAGGGCATCTTCAACCGAAAAACTCATTTTAAACTTTAAAATGCTGTAAAATTTTAGAACGTAGTTATTCTTCTCTTATCTAACGTCATTTTTTCTTTCGTGTGTTTTTTGCATAGATTTGGCGTGCTTTTTTTCTCTTTTGTGCGCATTTTTTGTAAATTCCGGAGCGAATTTTTTTAACTTAGGTGAACAGTCTGACGCAAATATTATCGTCGCACCAGAATCTGGCGTGCAATTTGGAGTTCGAATGGAGTAAATGACAGACAATATACAATGGTATGAAATTATGTTGGAGATGATTTTAGTTGGTAGCTTAGATGTTCCTAAAAAAAAGTTAAAAGTTATATGGGCCCAAAGACAAAGATGCGGAGCTAACCTGTGGGCTGCAAAAAAAGTAAATGGGCCGATTTTAGGTTTTGTTTCTACGGCCTGTTGGAGAAAGGTTGTAAATGTAAATGTGCTTATATTTCCA
>NW_021442720.1:0-405 GCF_001605985.2 Dendrobium catenatum
TTTGTACGGCCGCGGTGTCTAAGGACACCTACCATACCCGCTCTAGTAGCATGGTGGGAAGGCCCAACTCCCCAATTTTCCCCCAAACGGGGGATATGCCGGGGTGCTGCCGAAATTTTCATTGAAATGCACAGAACTTAAACAATATAAAGACCTTGGGCAACAATATAGAAGACATTTACTTGAACAGAAATGTACAGAACTTGAACCAAATGAGCAGAGAACTTGTACGAAGAACAGAGGACTGGGGGATCTAAATCTGAACAAAAATTCTAAATGATTTCTAAGGGTCAAAATCAAATGAAATAAAATCAAACTGAAATCAAAATCAAATCAATACGAACATACAATTGAACTCAAAAGATTTTAGAGGACCCTGTACAATCAATTTGAACTTGAACTCGC
>NW_021442721.1:0-209 GCF_001605985.2 Dendrobium catenatum
GCTTGACCAATAATAATAATAGTAATTGATATATCCTCAAAAACTTATCTTGATCGGGCTCAAATCTCGAGGCAAAATCAAGCCGGACACTTCAAAAATTAAATCCGGGATCACCTGAACTCTAATTTCAGCAAACTTACAGTCAAATTGAGCGTCTAGGAAATACGAACTCAACGACACCAAATTCAACTCAATCCGAGCCCAAATGA
>NW_021442722.1:0-1380 GCF_001605985.2 Dendrobium catenatum
TAAGATAATTAGATGATGGAACTTTATAAGTCAATCAAAGCACAATAAGGACATCTTGAAGAAATATGAAATGGATAAAGCTAAGCCAATAAATACTCCCATGATTTTTAATATTCAGATGGATAAATACTTAAATGGAAAATCTATTGATCAAAAGAAGTATAGAGGG
The DNA here is from genome assembly GCF_001605985.2 of Dendrobium catenatum. NCBI lineage: Eukaryota > Viridiplantae > Streptophyta > Magnoliopsida > Asparagales > Orchidaceae > Dendrobium > Dendrobium catenatum. The sequence continues at coordinate 170 of NW_021442722.1, forward strand.
ATGATTTGATCTTTACTTTATCTGATTGCTAGTAGACCTGATATAATGTTTAGTGTTTATCTCTATGCTAGATTTTAAGCTAATCCTAAAGAATCCCACCTAACTACAGTTAAGAGAATTCTTAAATATCTTTTGGGGATCCAAAAAATAAGAATTTGGTATATTAGGAAAAACACTTCTTTCGAGATTATTGGATATTCTGATTTTGATTTTATAGGATGTGAAAGTTTATTAGGGATGTTAAGCCCTTATGAACTAGCCCAAGGCTAACTAAGAGGGGGGTGAACTGATATTTAAGAAATCTTTCAATCAAAAACACAAACTCAAACTAAATCAAAATTCACCACAAAGTAATTAAAAGTGTAGAAATTAAATGCGAAAAAACCTCTCATATGAAGTGTAGAAATTTATAGTGGTTCGGTCAACTTGACCAACGTCCACTCCTCGAATGTACCCTCTGAGTATTGCACTAAACTCAGTGACTCTCCTTTTGCTCCCATAGTAAGGAGAAGAAGCCTGTATAAAACCTCCTTTCCATCGACACTGATGAGGTTGAGAACCTAGCATCTTTTGCTTCCTCCTGAAGCAGGCAGGGAATCTTGATCGATTGCTGAAGTGGACCTCTCGCGAACCTCCAAGGATAAGGGATGACAATTAGAGAAGATGAATATGATCCTTGCTTGGAGCAACCATTGTGAAACCCCCTACAAACTCCCCCTCACAAGATCCTCTCTCTCTATCCCTTTCTCTCCCTCTCCTCTAGGCTCTCTCAGGTCAAGACAATAGCAAAAGATGAAATCTTGGGTAGAATAATAGGTCTTAAATAGAAGAGCTTTAGAATATATATTAATGGCAACAAACTGATATTATCATCCTAGATGATATAAATATCGTCTTATACAATCAGCATAAATTTTTCTCAATCAACCCGAACGGTTTGGGACAATCAGAAGGTTTTTGTTCATATCATCCAAAATGATATACCATATGACTAGTACAAATCATAGAATTTTGTCTAGAATATTGCCCTGAATTGGTGTCCGGATGATATAAAAATAACTTGATCATCCAAGTCGATCTCACAATCATCCTGGACGATTAGTTCAATTCAGTATATATCGTCCAGAGCATCACTCTGAATAGAAGGTGGCTGATGTTTTATCATCTAGGAACAATTAAAGTTTTTGAATTGATCGTCTTGATTGATCCTA
>NW_021442723.1:0-273 GCF_001605985.2 Dendrobium catenatum
TCTAAAGCAAACACATAAATATTGATATTAATAAAAGTATTACAAGATCAATTTTTAATATCAATACTAAAACAAAAAAAATTACACTGAACTTTAAAGCAAATACCTGCTATGAATCGACGTCTATTCGTCTGGACGGACCAAAAGTTCGTACGGACGAAGTTCATAATTAAAACTGCCTTATCCATTCAACTGCTGCATTAAAAACTACTTATCCTGTTCAGATCGTACAGATAAACTATATTAAAAACTACTCTTAACACGGTTAGAATT
>NW_021442724.1:0-311 GCF_001605985.2 Dendrobium catenatum
TTTATGTATAATATTAAATCACTATGATATTTGTCTTGTTATAATCAAGAAAAATTCAGATGAAGCTGTAGTTGAACTTTCTGAAGCTTATACATAACCTATTGTACATCTTTCATCAATCTCTTCTAGCATTATTTTAAATTTCTTATTACCATTCAAATGTATTGTACTTATTATTATTATTATTATTACATTATAAGTTCTTTTGAAACATGAATTTTTTCTTCATGATGAAATTTATTAGCGTTTTGAGCAAAAATAATTAAAATAAATATAAGTTGTATTATAAATCTAAATTTGATGCTATTTTA
>NW_021442725.1:0-203 GCF_001605985.2 Dendrobium catenatum
GTAGTTATCATTGCATCATAAGCAGTAAGTAAATAACATTAAATTTTATTCACTTTTTTAGAATTTGTAAGTTCTCTACCTAAAGCATGTAGTGAGGTGAAAATCTGAGTAAATCTTATATACATACCAGAAATTGATTCGTTTGGTTTCATACAAAATAGTTCATATTCATGTAATATGATGTTCAACCTATATTATTTTAC
>NW_021442726.1:0-3604 GCF_001605985.2 Dendrobium catenatum
TCTAGTTCCATGCAAAATTTTTTGAAACAACCTAAGTTTTGAAATTGTTGGCAACTTTCCAATGTTTTATGTTTATTTGCAAAGAGAGACCATTTGGTTTTTTGACCTTAAAAGGTGCATTTCAGTTCTACTATTTAGAGAGTTGCCGGAGATGATTTGGTCACATAAAACATCAGTTTTTGATGATTCGGTTAGGAAAACAGATGTATTAGATATTGTTTATATTAAGAAAGCCACATATATAGCTCGAAATATGAGCTCGAGCTTGAGTCGTCTCACGAAATGAGTCGAGTTGAGCGGCTCGTCGAGCTCCTGCTCTAGCGGCGAAGCCAACTACCATGACCCGCGACCCGCTTTCGCGGCGAAGCCTGCTCCCGCTATCATGGAAAAGCCCACTGTCGTGACCCGCTCTCACAGTGAAGCCCACTGTCGCAACCCGCTTTTGCGGCGAAGCTCGTTCACACTTTCTCTCTAACAACGAAGCCAGCTGCCCGACCCGCTCTCACTGCGAAATCCGCTCCCGCTCTGGTGTTCGAGCTACTTGACGAGCTATCGAGTTGAGCAGTTGAGTGTTCGAGCTAGAGCTCGATTAGCCATCGAGCTAGAACTCGTGTTCAAGCTCGACTCACGAGCTCGATAAGCTCGACTCGTCGACACTATTAACGAGTCGATCCCGAGCCAGCTCGCGTGTTGGCTTGACTCTGTTGCACCCCTATGACATCCCAAGCGTCTATAGTGAAAGGATTCGTCGACAGTCTTGATCAACCATCACTTCCTGCTCCCTTGCTCAGACCTGAAATTGTTAACCACATATAATGAGCTTCAAAAAGCCCAGCAGGTCACCAAAGCCTACAACTGAAATCAAAGCACGGTACTGAAATAATATGCATGTCAATCAGTCAATCAATAACAGTCACTTCGACATGAACATTGAATCTATGCATATACGAAAATCAATACAGAAATCAGTAATCAATACAAAAACGATAATCAATACAAAAACAGAAATCAATGCATAAACAATAGAATCCAAAATCATCATTAAGAGAATCAGTGAACAGTGGAAAATCCATAATGTTCAATAAATCAGTACATGCATCAATCTCTACAGTAATCGTCTTATTTATCACATCAGTCTATAACATCAGTCTAATCAATGGAGCATAATCGTATCAAAACATACACTTGCAATTCCAGTTATTCAATATCACTTGCTCAATAAATCATATGCAATCAAGTAATCGATATCACGTGTTCAATGTCAGTATAGTGAATCAGTAGTAGTAGCGTATGTATCAATATCAGTAACAATCCTGTGACGACATGAACGATTATGCTATAATGATGAAATCGTGTAGTAACAGTAAATCCGCACAGTAAAGAAAACATCGTATCTAAAATATTCGTCAAATTAAATACGATTAACATCACCCAATCATATCAATAGAATCAATCAGATCAATAAAGAAATCAATTCTGGTCAATAATATCAATCAAAATGAAATCACATAAAACGATCAATTCTATACATCGTAAGAACAGTTGAAATCAAATCAATAAATCAATAATAACAATTAAAATCAATCAATACAGTAAAATCATATTCTATATCACGTGTTCGATGTATCACATGTGTCACATGTATTGATCAATATTCGGTGTATCACGTGATATAAGATCAGTACAATGAATTAATGTATCAGGGGATCAGTAATATCGGTATCGGTATCAGTATCAGTATCGGTATCAGTATCAGTATCGGTATCGGTATCGGTATCGGTATCAGTATCAGTATCGATATCGGTATCAGTATCAGTATCGGTATTGGTATCAGTATCAGTATCAGTATCGATATCGGTATCAGTATCAGTAGTATCAATGAATCAATAAAATATCAATATCAATATCCATATCATTGACATGTACAGTATGTAATATCAATGAAATCGTACAGTAACAGTAAACCCGTAAATCCGTCAGTAAATCCATTCAATATCAATAAAATCAATAAATATGTCGGTATAAATAACTGCGTACGGTAATCAATAAATCAATCAGTAACAATAGATCAATTCAATATCAATAAATCCATAAGGTAATCATATGAACAATACTTTAAATATGCAATACAATACAATAATCTTACTTGACAAGTACAATCACTGGCTATTAAGGCGTTTTTCGGTCTTGGAATATCGATGAATCATTTTATATCCGTTGGCTCAATAATAGAGTCGTCACTTTTTGCCTGTCAACATAATCATCTTCTTATAACTCCCAATCGTTGTATCTATGATCAATAGAGGATAACACCAAATACTTTTTAAAGGAAAGCCCGTCGGCCCACCATCCTGTACAGGTCAAATCAATCTCCAACCAACGATTCAACCAGTCTTTACTTATCTTTCAGTAATATAATAGTAATTCAATCATATATCTACATTCGTATACATATCATAAATGCATTGCGATCAATAAACATGATTTGGCCCAATTTAGAAAACTCCTTAAAATATCGTATAGTAGAGAGAAGTCGTTATAAAATGCACAGTTCCAGAAAATTACCAAATTACCAGAAATCGTGTAAAACAACATTTTAAAACTTTACTTTTACTGAAGCAATATATTTCAACATCCGGATAATTTTCTATTCGATAAAAATCATACATAATCCAAAATACTCGGTGAAAACTTTCCAGAAAATACTCAAATGGTGCAAAATCATCATTTCAATAACATACCAAAAGTTACGCGGTAAAAGTTTCGTCAATACAAAGATAAGCACGTTTTTCAGTAACGAAAACACAAAACTGAGCAGAGAAATGCCAAAACTCGAAATCTTTGAAATCAGAAATAGGATTCGGATTCCTTACTGCGAGACAAACAAATCTTCCAACTGCGTCGTCGGACGAAAAGCGCTCCGCGGCTTCCGAAATCAAGCCTTCCTCTTCTCTTTCCTTCTCTTTCTCTCTCCAGCTTTTTCTCTCTCTTCAAAATGATTCCAAAATATCTCAAATCCGATACTTATCAAACAGGATCGTCCCGGACGATTCCTATTCGTCCCAGGACGATTTGCCCTCTGGACAAATCTCGTCCAAACGAAATGAATTCGTCCCTGGACGACTTGCTCTCTGGACAAATTTCGTCCCGACGGTTCGTCCATGCTCATCCAGGTTTGCCCAGACGAACCATACTGATTCTTCACAATTTTCTTCAGTTTGACCCGTACTAAGGCCAGTTCGTCCGGACTAACAACACTCACAAAAATGAACTTTTGAGGGGTTTTACAACCCCTACCCGTGACAGATATTTATCTCTTTAAGCTCGAAGACCATATTATTTGCATTCTTAATTTTAATCTTATAGCTCCTCTTGACACCGATAATGAGACGACAAACATAACTATTTTAATTTAGCCACCCCCTTGAATAAAATTTCTAGCTCTGCCACTATTCCTACTGCTTTGCTTTTAAGATTGCAACTACAATTTTTATTTGTAAATTATTTTTTCTTTGTTTAAAAAATAAATTACTAGGAAGCCTTTTTTACAATAATTTTAAAAAATTATATTTTCTAATAGAACTTTATGAATCAGTAAGAAAAC
>NW_021442727.1:0-589 GCF_001605985.2 Dendrobium catenatum
TGCACTGATAACTATGTACATAAAACTTTGATCATCACAAAGTACATTAGCCATGAAATTTTCATGCATGATACTTTTTTAAATGTCGGTCGTTGATAGACGGCATGGGTCTCTGATCGTTCAGATCGATCAACTGATATGCTCCTCCTTAGTACACCTTCTCGATGATGAAGGGGCCTTCCCAGTTGGATACAAACTTGCCACCAATCATTCGGTGTGGGATGATTGGTCTTCTCAGCACCAGGAACATAGCACCCGGCCTTTTGATGTATTAGCTCATCAAATAAACGTGTTATTACCCGTTGATAGGTGGCACTAGTGTTCATTAGGCCGAAAGGCACGACTGTGTAATAGAATATGCTTATAGATATTCTGAATGATGTATGCTTTTCATTTTCAATCGTCATCTTAATTTAATTGTATCCTGATGATTCGTCCGTGAAGGAGAACATATTATAGTTGAAGGTGTTATCAACTAAAAGTTCTGACACCTAGAGCAGAAATTTATCTTTTGGGCACGCATTGTTAAGGTCCCAAGAATTGATACAGATACAATTCTGACCGTTCTTCTTCTTCACCAGGATAATAT
>NW_021442728.1:0-1886 GCF_001605985.2 Dendrobium catenatum
TAGATGGTTTGGTCACATAAAATGGTGGCCTTCCAATAACCCGGTTAGGAGAGTAGAGGTGTTAGATTTGACTTATGTTAAGAAAGGTAGAGGCAAACCTAAAAAGACTTGGTCAGAAAATATTAGGAATGATCTTTTTTATTAGATTTAAATGAGAATTTGACCTTTAATAGGACACGATGGAGAATAAGGATTCATGTAGCCGACCCCACATAGTGGGATAAATGCTTGATGTTGTTGTTGTTCTTTAATTTTTTAAAAAATTAGAAGGGTTATTTAAAAGTATTTTTTGAGAAATTTGGTGATATTCGATCATTATAAGGAATTAAATGTTTTTATCAAATATCTAAATGTATTTATAAAGTAAAAATATTTTATTTTGATATATGATAAATATATGATCTTTATAACTGTTTATATTTCATTATTTTTATTTCATTTTTACTAATATCAACTAACATGATAAATAATCATTAATTAATACTATATCAAAATAATTGTAAGGTCGAACGATAACAAAAAATCAGTAAATTGCATTCTAGTAATCATAATTTAATCGTCACCCAAAATTATCTTGATCCGGCACAAATATCAAGGAAAAATCAAGTTGGAAACTTCAAAAAATAAAATCCAAGGTCGTATGAACTCTGATTTCAACAAACTTGTAATTAAATTGAACGTCTCGAAAAGATGACCAAAGGATACCAAATTCAATTCAATCCGAGCCCAAATGTGTCCAAATCAAAGACCCGAAGCACATTCGGAAGGTTCAAATCATAATTTGGATTACCAAATGGTTTTTGAACATGACATGACTATAGTAGAATCGAGCGGCTCGATGAGAAGAATTCAATAAGCTGATGATCATTGAATTTTGACTTCATTAAGGTACTCAAATACTTGATAAATGATCTATGATCAAAGGGGATCAATATCAGCCATCTATTCAAATCACCCCAACTTGCCCCTTATCTTCCTCTTATCTACTGGTCATGCCACTCTCAGAAAACTATAAATCACTCCCAACTTACCCCTCATTTCTCATGGAAAGGGACCCCAAGCTAGGAGGTAAAGAAGAGAGGAGAGAAAGAGAAATCAGAGATTTCTCTTGCCACCATATTCCTCCTCAACCACCCCCCGGCCACTGACCGACACCAGACTTCCACCTGTCGTCAAATTTCTACCCGACACCTTACTTCTACCCGTCATCGAATTTCTACTCCATGCCAGACTTCTGCTCGTCTCGTACTTTCGCCAAACTTCTACCAGACACCAAACTTCCTCCTTCTATTGGACTTATGTCCATCGTCATACTTCTACCCGACGTCGGAGTTCTACCCATCACCAGATTTCCACCCAACACTGAACTTCTACCTCATCGTTGGACATCTTCCTGTAGATAGACTTTCATCAGAATTATAGCTGACACCGAACTTCGGCCTATTGTTGGACTTCTGTTCATCATAGAACTTTTACCCAAAGTCAGACTTTTTCCTGTTGATGGATTTTTACTAGATGCTGGACTTCCACCCATCGCCAAATTCTTGTTCGTCTATGTACTTTCGTCAGAATTCTACCAAACACTGAACTTTCGACTGTCTTCGAACTTCTGTCAATCGTAGGACTTTTGCCAGACACCGAACTTATGCCCGTCGCCTGATTTCTACTAGACATCGAACTTCCACCCATCGCCAGATTTATACCTGACCCCAGATTTTTGCCTGTAGTTAGATTTTTTCTCATCGTTGGACTTTCGTAGGACTTCTACCTGACACCAAACTTCTGCCCATCTCCAGACTTCTGTTCATCACTAGACTTCCACCCGTCGTCGTACTTCTGCCCGTCGCCAGACTTCGTCGGACTTCTACCCAACATAAGATTTTTTC
>NW_021442729.1:0-315 GCF_001605985.2 Dendrobium catenatum
GTACAATACTTAGAGGGTGCCTCCAAAGAGTGGATGTAGGTCAGGTTGGACCAAGCCACTATAAATCTGATGTATTCTTTCTGATTATTTTTCGTACTTTATTTTTACTATGATTAACTTCTTAGGTGAAATATCTAATTAATATTTTTATTATTAATTTAATTTATTTATGATATAAGATATAAAATGATTTTTCTTTTACTTAAATAAGTTTTTAAATATCCAAGTCACCCCCCTCTTGGTTTGCCTCGGGACTAGTTCATAATGGCTTAACATCCCTAACGAACTTTCAAGTGGTATCAAAGCAGGATTAAA
>NW_021442730.1:0-287 GCF_001605985.2 Dendrobium catenatum
GGCTAGTGGGGTGAATGATGGCACGAACGTCAGTGTTACAATGTCGTGGGTTCACTACTTGAAAGATATACATGAAGAGGCGAAATTATTATGTGCAGTCATCGGATACCGTCCAAAGGCAAATTAGGATGTGCCACATCATCAATTTATTGTGTATCGTTACTATGTATCAGATGATGTGACGCGCCCTGATTTATCTCCAGACGATCCGGTGATTGAACAAAATAATTTCTCCATGAAGAGGGCATCAAGAAGCATGAGAATATTGGCGGTGTGGGGATTTCTTC
>NW_021442731.1:0-888 GCF_001605985.2 Dendrobium catenatum
TGATAAGAAATAATCTAAAAAATTAGGTGGTCAAGAATTTATATCATAATGACAATGGCATTAATGGATTATTCCCTTATGAGAAATTATTTACACCACGCGTGACACTGTGAATTTCATTAGTGTAGTAATACCTGTTGACATGTCTTACACCCAAAGGCATAAATTTATGTATTATGTCAAATTCTATTTTTAGATGAGCCTTACTTATTTACAAAATGTAAAGACTAAATCATTAGATGGTGTTTCATAGAGGATGAGACATAACCCATCATTAGTCAGTGTTCTGATTCTGATTATAAAGGGTATTTTAGAGGGTTTAGAACTGCTTCTAAGTTCCTTCATTCTAGTTTTCATTGACCTATTATTAAAGAATGTAAATGATTATGTTAAAAGATGTGATGGATGTCAAAGGGTAGAAACTATTTCCAAAAGAAATGAAATTTCCCTTAATTACATATTGGGAGTGAATTTTTTTCATTTTTGGGGATTAGACATCATGGGTCTATTTTTTCGATCATTTGGAATTTAATATATTTTGATAAATTTAAATAGGTATGGATTCAACAAATCAAATGAAAAAGAAAATACCCTTGCTTGGTTCAAGAATGATTACCAATTACTAATTACTCTAATTATTAAGATTTTTTTTGGAATAAAGTAGGATTAGCAAAATAAAATTATTTTATCTATCTTTTTTTAAGTTTACTATGTCTCAATGTGGATAAAATGAATAACAACCCCTAAAACTAGTCCTTATGCAGTAATTAAATTACTTTGAAATTTATATTTTCTAGATTTGGTGTTCCTAGAGTCATCATATGTGATGAGGGTAGTCATTTTTGTAACTTGAAGGAAAAAATTAATTTTAAAATATGAAATTAAGCA
>NW_021442732.1:0-281 GCF_001605985.2 Dendrobium catenatum
TCTGCGGACGATGCTACAAGAGCCCACATCAGTGATGTTTCCTTCCAGGAGTCAAGAAGGGTTGATCCGGAAACAATGAACATTGCTAATTTTTCAGGATTTTCCTTTTCGCCTTCATGACTGGAGCGTGGTAGCAAACGAATCTTGCTTTGTTTCCATTCAAATGAGTACGTGTTCGCACGGCCATCATGTATAGCTCCTACATCGAATTTCCATGGCCTGCCCACCTAGCTAGCATGACAAGTTAAATTGATGTCCGATGTAACATTGCAATCCAATTG
>NW_021442733.1:0-207 GCF_001605985.2 Dendrobium catenatum
AAGAAAATAATATCGTCCTGAACGATTAGTTCAAAACACAGATGATCGGCCAGAACATCACCTAGAAGATGATCTGGATGATTAAAAATTGGCTTGATCATCTAGGCCAATCTCAAGATTGTCCCGGACGATTAGTTCAAATAAGAGGAAAATCATCCAGAGCATCACCCTGAATTCAAGTTGGCTGATAGTTATCGTCCAGGAGTA
>NW_021442734.1:0-1599 GCF_001605985.2 Dendrobium catenatum
GATCTGATTCTGATTTTCGTATCTGTTCTGTAAGATTCTGTTATATCTGATCTGTTCTGTTTCTGATTTCTGATCTGTGTAATTTGATATCTGTTCCGTTTAGTTCTGATTTGATATGATCTGAATTTCTGAGTTCTGTACGATTCTGATTCTGGTTTGATATATGTCCGTATAAGTTCTAACTTGATTCTGTTCTGATTCGAGATCTGATTCTGTTCCGATTTCTGATTTGATTTCTGTCTGATGAGTTTGGTTTTGAATTCTGAGAGTTTTGCTTGGTGGTTTGTTGCTTTGCTGAGCTGTTGAGCTCACTCTTGTTTTCTGGTGATTTTCAGGTTCTGGGAAAGGGAAGGAAGTCCAGGAGTAGATTTCTGAGTTCTAATCCGTATAGGTATTGTTTGTACCTTTTGATTTTTGTACAGTCATGGCTTTTCTGTTCTGTCTTTCTTTCTGTTCAAAAGCCATGTACTGTATCTGTAGATGATTGTTTTGAGGAAAAAGAAAATATAGATGTTTTGTTCCGCTGTGTTTGATGATTCATAGTAGCTCTGTGTTTGTGTGTCTGTTGAGTTGATTAATGTGGAAGATTCAGTTCAGGAACCAATGCCAAAGCCAGATCCTGGATAAGAAGGTTTGGTCGCGATCCGGCTCGGGCGGGATCCGTCCCCGTCGGGTCGGGTCGTGACAGAAAATGCATGATGGTTCTGTAGTAGTCGATATGCTCATACGGGTCGGTCGTCCCGTCGTAAGACTCAACGTTTGGCCCTTTGAATCCGACCAGGACGGGGTGCTGAAGAATGACTTCAGTTAGAGGTGATGATTCCTGAAAGTTTCTCAGTTGGAGAGCATGCCTCACATCTCCTCGGGGGAACTCTTCGCGTACTAATCTTCGCAGCTCGCGACGCAGGACATTATGAGGGAGTTCCGCAATGTGTGGTTGGGGAGAGCCTTCTGGGAGATCCGAAAAGGGCGAGGATGTGTTGAACTCGCTGTATCGGCAAGTTCATCTTCCTGTCGTGATTGAGGATGTCTCTTAGGTGGAGAAAGATGAATTTCTTCTTGACGATGCTCGAATTGAACATCTTCAGCCCTTGGTGGATCCCGAGGGAGAAGGACCTCCTCCAATGTCGGCTGTCGATCATCTTGTAGGAGTTGAAGGATCTCGTTATGAGATTCTTCCATCTTCTAAATTCTTTCTGCTAAAGAAGGTCCTGAGGATTCTTCTCCGGCAGCATTCTGCCCCCCAGGATGAAAAGAGGCAGGCATCGGGCGTCTGTAATTTGCAGACAGATTTCTGGATTGGTGGGAGTTGGAGCGGGAAGCTCCAATGATGCGACTGCTATGCCCGTTGACCATTACAGCAATACTTGAAGTTGTGGGATATTATTTCCCACAGACGGCGTCAAACTGTTGCGTGCTAGAATAAACACGGCGGTAGAGTTTGTAAATTTGCGTTCTAGCGTTGCACGAGTATTCCGCACACAAACAGAAAAGAGAAATGAACACCATGGTTTTTACGTGGAAAACCCGAAAGAGGGAAAAAAAACCACGGGGCCTCGCCTAGTTGCAAAGTTTCACTAGTATTTGTTTGAAGTACAA
>NW_021442735.1:0-261 GCF_001605985.2 Dendrobium catenatum
TGGCTATGGTGGAGGTTTCACTCAACTCGATAGCAGGGCTGACATCACATTACACCATGAAGATGGAAGGGGAGATTGCAGGGTACAAGGTGATGGTTCTGATTGATAGTGGGGACACCCACAACTTCATTGCTTGCAGATTGGTGGAGAGGGTGGGGCTACCAGTGACACATGGGAGAGGTGTAGGAGTCATTTTGGGCACGGGAAAGAATGAGCGTTGTAGTGGGCAGTGTAAGGGAGTGACCCTTACATTGCAAGGAG
>NW_021442736.1:0-2147 GCF_001605985.2 Dendrobium catenatum
ATACAAACCAAGCAATAAACCATATATTAGGAAAGATTGGAAAATGAATTATTGAAATTTAATTAACCATCAATTAATCCCCAATAATCCTATACATTCAAGATCAACTTTGCTTAAAATTTCACATTCACACTCAAGACACACAAGGATTTAATAAATATAATTTGGAATTAAATTAATTTTTAAAAAAGATATAATCAAGTATAAGTGTTTTAAAATCGTATGAATATATATAATATAAAAGGATAAATAAAAATAATCCTTATAAAAAAATTTAAGGAAAAATAGAGACAATTTTAAAATAAATTTTCTTAAATTTTAAAATAATTTTGAAATATATATCTAACTTAAATATAATTTACATATTAAAATATTTTCATATCTAAAATTATTTTAAATATATTAAGTTATTAAAAATTTTTGAAAAATAATTTTAAATTAAATTATTTGGAAATTCAAAAACTTTTGTAATATTTTACTAATTTTTGTGATTAATTTTTGAATTTCTTTGAACTTTTGGATTTTTCTTATAATAAGTGTAATTTAAAACTTAATTAATACCCAAAAATAATTTTTAAATAAAATTAATTTTTAAAATTTAAATATTCTCATTAAGAATTAAAATAATTTTCATAAAAAATTGGAAATTTTTCTAATACACCTTTATTTTTTAAATTTTTTTCTTAATAAATATTATTTTTAATATTTAAATAATTTAAATTAATAAAAAGGTATTATATTAAAAATAATTTTTAATCTTAAATTAATGTATGTCTGAATTTTAAAAAATAAAAAATATTAAACTAATTAATTAATATTATTTTAAAGCATTTTGTAATTATAATAAATTAATATTTTAAAAATATTTTAAACATAATTAACATTGAAAATAATTTCAAAATAATATTGACTATTATAATATCTAAAAAAAATCTAGACTCATCCCAAAGCTCTTAAAGTGATTTAGAATTAATTAAATTTATAAAATCTTTGAAAATATTTAATATTTATATTTTGTTAATTTAATTTAAACAAATATTGAAAATACTTAATACTTAATGCCAGAGTTATTTAAAAATTAAATAATCTTAAGTTTGAATTAATTTGATGTAAAAGATATTATATTTTTAATAATTTTTTTTAATGATTTTTATAAAATATTTATATATTTGAAGACAATTAAATATAATTAATATTAAAAATAAATTTAAATTTTTTGAAAAATATTTCAATTTTTATGATTTTTTGAAATTTTGTATTTAAAAATATATTTAAAAAATAATTTAAAACTCTGGCGACTCAGCTGTATATTGAACAGGAAGCCCTTAGTTGGATGATCCAAAAAATAGTTACTGGTTAGCTAGCGGTGCATTAATTGCATTAATTACTAATGATTGCTCCTCCAACAATCATTAGTAATTAATGAAGTGCAACGGTGGGGTACACATGCTTTCATTAATCGACGTTAGTGAATGCTACGGACCATTCAATCACCTGTTGTTTCACATAGATGGCCCTTATCGAGGTAGACAATGAAATCTACCTGGAACCAATCACATAGTTAATCAAAGCCGTAGAAATAACCGATCTGGACTATTTATCAAGCAATCTGAAAGTTCGTTAGGGATGTTAAGCCCTTATAGAACTGGCCCAAGCTAACCAAGAGGGGGGGTGAATTGATATTTTAAAAATTCTTTTCACAAAGAAGTAAAAATCACATAAACCAAAATCACACCACAAAAATAAGTGCGATTATTAAAGTGCGGAAGCAAGAAATAAGAACACAAAAAATTATAGTGGTTCGGTCAACTCGACCTAAGTCCACTCCCCAGAGGCGCCCTCCGAGTATTGCACTACACTCGTGACTCTCTTTTAGCCCCCACAGCTAGGCGGAGAAGCCTTTATAAAGAACCTCTTTTTGCCACCCCGGCAAGGCAGAGAACCTATCTCTTTTTGCTTTCTCTTGAAGCTGGCAGAGAACCACAATCAGATGCTGAATCATTACCTCTACCGACCATTCCACGGACGAGAAACTCTAGACGAAGAAGAAGCAGAGCGATCCTTGAAGCAACCCTTGTGAATCCCCTCAAAAGCTCCCTCTCACAAGATCCTCTCTCTCTCTATCTCTCTCTCTCTCCCTCTCTCTC
>NW_021442737.1:0-363 GCF_001605985.2 Dendrobium catenatum
GTTGTGGATAGAAAATAAGAAATTTAGTTTAAATCCCACAAAAAACAAGAAATTATATTTTAAAAAATTCATAAAATATTTAAGATATGCGTGCCCGTCCAATTTGCATTTAATATTTTTTAATCGGACAGTTTTTGGCGTGTCTGACACGTGTCGGACGAGTGTCGTGTCGGACACGGTGTCAGGCACTGCACGCCTCTTTGAGAAAAAGTGTCGGTGCATTATAGTTTAGAAGCAATAAAAAAATGTATAGCCTTGGCTAACCCATATAAGTCAACTATTTCCTTAAAGAAAATTTTGCTACATAAGAAACATTGATTGTTTAGAGCCATGAATAAAATGAGCAAGCTGAGAGAATTTATG
>NW_021442738.1:0-209 GCF_001605985.2 Dendrobium catenatum
GTCTCACCACCATCTTATAAAATTTTCCCTTAAGTTTAAGGACTGGCCAAAATTATCTTGATATCAAAAGTGATAGGGAATCACAAGCTAAATTCTCTAGTTTGACTTGCGATCACTAAAGCGTTATTCCAGTGCTTTTCTTTTGAATCAGAAGCTACATTCTCTTTGGCTATTCTTTTTCCCTGCTTTCTGAATCATTTTGTTGGTAG
>NW_021442739.1:0-236 GCF_001605985.2 Dendrobium catenatum
TACTAAAATTAATATTAAGACTAGCATGCATCTTTTTTAATTTCCTATACGAGCCATGAATTTTTTTAGAAATAAGTGATATATCCTCGTATGAAAGTTGACATACCTCGTCTTGATCCGATTGATCAAGATTATTATTAGCCATTAGAAACAAATTTGTTACCTTCTCCTCCGCTTCTTCTTATGACGATTCTGAGGCAGAGTCGGCCCAAAAAGCTTTTTACATCTTCATCTTT
>NW_021442740.1:0-233 GCF_001605985.2 Dendrobium catenatum
TAGATTCTACCAAAGTTCTATTCTTCCTTTATGCTATACCATTTTGTTAGGGTGTTCTAGGGGCTGAGAAATTGTGTTCTATTCTTATCTCTTAACATAATGACTCAAACCTATCATTTTGGAACTCTCCACCATGATCGCTATGGATTGTTGATATTTTACTACCTAATTTTCGTTGAATCCATGTGGATAATACTTTAAATTCCTCAAAATACTCATTTTTGTGTGCTAAG
>NW_021442741.1:0-222 GCF_001605985.2 Dendrobium catenatum
TATGCTTTTATGATTTGAATTCTGTTCTGTACGATTCTGTTTGTTCTGTATGATTCTGTTTGTTTTGTACGATTTCGTTGGTTATGCAAAATCTAACTTGAATATTCTGCTATTCGAAATAAATTCAATTCTTCTGTATCAGCTGTTTGATTCTAATCAAGTATCTCAATATCGTATTTCATTTTATTATATACGATTTCTGTGATTATCTGAATTATGTAC
>NW_021442742.1:0-642 GCF_001605985.2 Dendrobium catenatum
TTCAACACAAATGCGCTCCTTCCTAAAAAATGGCCTTAGAATTACTATTTAACATGACCGTTATTAATTTTAAATGTGACAAATAGATTTTCATATTGGAGATGCGATCAGACTAATCATCATAATGTTTATGAAGTGCTCATATTAAGAATGGATCCACCGTCAAAAACCAAAAAAATGCAGCGAGAACGGTATCCATGACTCATGTACATCATCAGTAAAGCGAAATGACTAAGAGAGACGCGTCCCTTACAGAGCAACTTGAACAGTGGCGCCGAGAGCCAAGATGGAATAAAGGAAAACCCAAGGGGCAGAACGGGAAACAGAAGAAAAAGAGCCGGCGGCCGCGCGCTGGACCTGGTTGGAGTCGACGGCGAGCGGCATGTTCTCTTGATCCGCGCTACATCCGTACGGAGGCGTCGGTGGGTGTGCGCTGTAGAGAATCGCCCTTAATACGGCTGAAACCGTCGGGATATAGGCCGTCTTATTCCGCCCCAGCAGCCAAGTAAGCCCCATCAGGCGGCAATCCCGGTCCATCATCCTCGCCGCCCTGTCCCCGCCGCCGACAAAGCCGCCGCCGCCCTTTAACTATCAACCAACGGAAAAAAAAAAACAAACAAAAACGAATGAGCAACGAATTTA
>NW_021442743.1:0-323 GCF_001605985.2 Dendrobium catenatum
TCATGTGTCATACACTGAATACATCTATAGGAGGTGTAGTAATTTGATTGGTGTTGAGTGTGTCTGAAGTATGAACCCTTCCATGCCCAGTTCGAATCAGCTTCGTGATCTCAGTGTGTAAGGTTATTTCTATGCCTCTTACAATCCAACTCAAGTACTCTCTTGAATTCGAATTGCTCAAGCCTTTAATGTCCGAGTCAGGAGTACGAGTTCAAGTCTTTGGCTCAGTTTAACATTATTCAATTAGGCTTGATTTAGTGTTGATGTTTTGTTCGTGTCGTAGTCCTTTGAATTTGTTCAAGCTTTGAATCCGAGTAAAGTTC
>NW_021442744.1:0-283 GCF_001605985.2 Dendrobium catenatum
AAAACCCTTCTTCTTCTCAGTCTTCTTGCCCTAGGAGCTCCAAATCCCTTTCTACACCTATTCTAGTTCGGTGATCTAAGGAGAAGGCCGAAGCCCCTCTCGACGCTGAGCCTTTCATTCACCTCTCCTGATCGCGAAGAAGGATAAAGCATCTTCTCCTTCGCATGCAGGAAACTCCATTCTCCCCATTTCCCCTCTTACCTGAGCAGACCAAACTCAAACCAGCCTCCTACATCGCCCCTACCCCCGTCTCGACGATCTCGGCCAGGGCTAAAACCCCTCC
>NW_021442745.1:0-341 GCF_001605985.2 Dendrobium catenatum
AAATTAATTTTAAATTAAAGAAACTATTTTTTTTGAAAAATTAGATATATTACATGTATATTTGTAATTTAAAAATAATTTTAAAATAAATTTAAAGGAAATTTGAATTAAAAAAATAATTAAGAACTTAATTTTAAAAAAAAGGTGGTGGCAATGGCAGAGGCCACGTGTTGGGTTTGAGTTGGATCCACGGTCCACAACCAATGATTGCGTGGTGGTGCGATGATTGTGTCGCCTGCAATTATTTGCACAATGACCGCAATAATGATTGCCTCGGTCGTGCTCTCCACTTATCCATGTAAGCGTGGTTTGGAAGATGTCTGATCCTATATTTCTTGAGT
>NW_021442746.1:0-299 GCF_001605985.2 Dendrobium catenatum
AAACAGAATTTGGAAAGAATTAAAGAGGTGGGGCTGTGAGGGGATTTCGTCCAGGGAGAGAATCTCAGGTTTTGAACTTATTTCCCAAGAACCGGCTGTTTATGGAATTGGATGTGGGTTGCTTCTAAATGACCAAGTCAGGTTTTAAGAAAGAATTTAATATTTGGCCCTGTAAAAAAAAAATTTCGGCTGCTATGTCTTGGAAATATTTCTACAGGAAAGAGGGGCTTAATGTAGGAAAGATTTCCTAAGTTAAGCTAACGGTGAGAGAGTGATTTGTGGAGGGAAAATCTTGAGTT
>NW_021442747.1:0-540 GCF_001605985.2 Dendrobium catenatum
TACTTGTGTTTTGTACTTCTATTGCTTTAGATTTTTTAAATATTTAAGTGATTTTGTTCTTTGTTTGAAATGTTCGTTAGCCTATATGAAAATCCATAAAATTTTTTATCTTACAAGTGATCTACTGTGAACTACAACATAAAATTGAATTCATTAGAAAATCTAATTTTTCTAAATTTAAGTTGTGTTTATAACTTGGTATTATTAAGATTGTCAATTTCATGTTTATTATTTAGACTACATTAATTTTTTATATTATTATTGTAATTATGATGTTTTTCTTATTTTGTATTTCATGTATCAAATAGTTTTTATGCACTTAGAAAAATTTGAAATTTAAAATTATTGATTTTGGAAAGAATTCGATTACTCTTGAAAAATGTACAAGTGTACTAAAATAAAATAAAAATGCGCAAAGGTTCGTAATATGAAAAAGAAGCATAAAATAAGCCCAAATGAAAAGATGCACAAAAATGTGCCATATATTTGAAAAAGATGCGCAGAGCGCCACATGTGATAGTTATTTCTTTCCAAACTCTT
>NW_021442748.1:0-1161 GCF_001605985.2 Dendrobium catenatum
ATTGAAATTTCTGGAAATTTTAAAGCTCAATTAAAGGTTTAAGTTTGACTTGTTAAATTATCTGACCTAATGAACTCCAAATTGGATGAAATTTTAACCTAAGGTGTACAATGTAACTATGTTTAGTGTTATCAAGTTTCACCCCTATTGGATATGTGTAGAATATCCTAGGATTTTTCTAAATTTCCTAGACCTTGTCCTTAATTATTTTCCCTAGGTTTATCTACTGTTCAAATGGGCTTGCAATTTCGTGTGTCTATCCCTTATGCAAACACATTCACATCACAGAAAATTCACAACAAAACATTAAGAACCTAAAGAGTTATGAATTTTCAAACTTTAGGGTCCAAAATGGACCCTTTACCTTGCAAATTCACATCACAGAAATCCACTAGGTATCTGACCCTAAAAAAACTAGTAAACATGCCTAAAATACCAAATAATCATCCACCAACATTTGGGCTCCAATGGATCACTGGATTGTGAGAAATTTGCAAAAAACATATTTCAAACAAATACAAATATCTCATAATTCAGAAATCTAATCAACCTGATTTTAATTTTATTAAATACTACGTAAAATTTCCTTTCCAACGAGCCCAAGAACTTTAAATTTGGTGAAATATTCGATTTTCTATGAATTTTGGAAGATATGGGCATTTTTCTGAATTATTTTTTATTTTCCTTGGTCAAATTGACCGCGAAATGGCGGCGCCCAATGAGAACGCGCCACCTGGCTGGCTGGCCCGCCACTTAATCATGTCAGCACCCGTGTTCACGCGGTATGGCCAGATCTGGGCCGTCCGATCACGCTGAAGGCGCGATCGGACGGCTTTGGATGAACCAGAGCTAGAAAACTTCAAATGCTCATAACTTTCAAAATACACAACGAAATTGGATGAAATTTGAACTATAGCTAGAGGGCAATATGATCTAACAATTCCTGGAGTTTGGTGGCTCCATGCATTGTAGATTTTCTACAGTTTCAAATTGAATTTTGAAATAAATATGCGAATAACTTACAATCCAACCGTCAGTTTTTTGTGTTCTTGGGCTCTTTGGAAATCTGCAGTAATCCTCTACAACTCTTATGAAGACACCAAGAGCTAGATTGACTTGGATCAAAATTTATATTTAAAACTCCTCTTTCTCTCTCTAAGC